>NC_141093.1:24122130-24227724 GCF_041138505.1 Cibotium barometz
ATTCAGCAGTTGGCTGGGTTTACTTTTTCCTAGCTGGGTTTATTATTGGTAGAGTGAGCACGTCTATCGAATCTGACCTGCCAACTCTGACTTGTAGATTATGCCCTGCTAATTGTACATTAGTTCCATACTTCAGCCTACCGATTGCGATCTGTTGACATGTAGAATCTGACCTGCTGTGCTGATTCTGAGTAAGCCTTAGCTTCCGACCTACTGATTTGCTTCCATTGCCATGGCAGCTTCTGTTGGCGGATCTACTGTCATCCCAGATCAGCTTTGGATCTATTGCCTCCACATTAGCTTTGGATCTGCTTTTTCCTTGTCAGCTTTGGATATGCTGTCACCACGTCAGTTTTAAACCTACTGTCTCCACATCAGCATCAAACTTGCTGATTCCACGTCAGCTTCCATCTTGTTGATTCCACATCAGCTTTCGGTCAACTTATTCCATCATCTTGCTGCTTTCCCATCCGATTTTGCACCTACCAATTTTGATCTGGTAAGTTTGCACACCCCTCTACAGAAATTTAAAGTACTTCAACTCCCTTTGCCAGGTACTCCCTATGTTAGATATACTTCAATCTGTATATTACTTTGCTGTGCAATATTTTTGGAAACACTAATGAATAGTTTGGCATGGTGTTGGTTGAGGACAAGTTGGATGGAACCAACTATCTGATATATGATGTGGCATGTTCTCGTTTGGCAATAAAGAGCTTGTGGATATATGTATCTGGTGCTGACCTTTGGCCTATTGGGCTTGCATTTTCTTGTTGTCAACACATCCAATGGATCCACTGTAGGAACTAGTGAATCTGGTTCTAGTGGCAGTGTACAACTTGTACTTATTCCTCCTACACCAGAAAAACTCACATGGGATGCCAAAGATGCACATGCACATGCACTTATTGGTCTCTCTTGCAAATAGCAAGTTATTCCTCACATCCGATTATGTACTATGCTAAGAGTGCATGGGATGTCCTTGCCTCTCTATATGAGATCCACAATAAAGCCTGAGTTGTCTATCTCTGGAAAAAGCTTGACTTGGAGCATGTGATAGAGAGTGAATCTATGGATGCGTTTCTGACTCGTTGTCAAGGATTTGAGGGAACAACTGATCAATATTAATGAGATTACTTTGAATGGTTCTCTTATATCTACCGTTTTCAATGGCCTTCTTAAATTATATCAGGGATTTTCTACCACACTTCGCCTCTTGATAAAGAGAAATTAAGAGTTGTATACCTTTGATGAGTTGGTTGCTCTCCTGCTTCCAGAAGAGAAGTCTTTCCAATAGGAATAATATGCTTGCTTCCCGATCAAGCATCTGCTACCTCCCACCATGGCAAAGGTAAATCTGGGGTTTCATTTCATGTGCTAAGTCTAAGGGCAAAGCACTAGTCCAGTCAGATAACCCTAAGCCCAAAGAGGAGACAGATGAGAAGAAGTGTTGAGAGATGTAATCACTGTGATGTGTGTATGTGGGAAAGCACCCTAGAGGTGCAAGATGTTGTGGCAAGATAAGAATGCCACATGTAATATTGAATGGTGTGTGAGTGTTGACCAAAAGAGTGGAAAAGGAGTTGCCACATGTATGATGATGTGTAAAGTGGGATAAGGCTAGAAAGCCTATATCATTGTATGGTTCATTTGTGGAATGCAAGAGAATTGTATCTTGAGTGTGCAATCTCTCTCTCTCTCTCTCTCTCTCTCCCTCTCTTATGGAGTTCTTAGTGTGGTTTAATCCACCTTCATTATGTTGCTTAATCTATGTCTATCACCATGATTAATCCCATTTTAGAATTGTTTAACATGGTATCAGAGCTTGAGCATTAGGAAATTTTTGGACCCAAAGAGGGCCTCTTGGATTAACTTTTGGTTTTAGAAATGGACCAATAGGAAGAGGGTGGGTGCACATTTTTGACTTCTTTAACCCTAGAGGGGGCCTAGACTTTGGTAATGGGGCCTAATTACTACTCTTGTCCCCCTACATCTTGGGCCCAAACTTAGAGGTCCCCCCACCTAGAATCGTGCAGATTAAAACCCTAAAAATTAAAATTTTTTAATTTTTTTTCCCAAAAGTGTGTTTTTCCTCTCAAACTTCCCCCCAGCATACTCTAGGTTTGGAAAGCTCATTTTGAACCTCTTTCTTTCTCTTCTAAGTTCTCCATTGCTGCCAAAACTCCATACCTCTTCTAAGTTCTCCATTGCTGCCAAAACTCCATACCTCTCAAGCTCTCCCTCCTTCTCAAGCTCCCTCCATCTCAAGCTCCTTCTCCCTCTTTCTTCCTTTTCTAAGCTCTCCATTTGCTGCAGAAACTCCATCCCTCTCAAGCTCTCCCTCCTTCTCAACCTCCATCCCTCTCAAGCTCCCTCCCTCCCTCTCTCTCTCTCTCTCTCTCTCTCTCTCTCTCTCTCTCTCTCCCCATTGCTGTAGAAACTCTATCCCTCTTTAGTCTACTCTAGGTTCAGGAAGCCTATTCTCAAATTCTAACCCTCTTTTAAGCTTTCCATTGCTGCACTGAAAACCCTAAACTTTCTCTCCTTGCCCCTCCTCTGTTGTAACAAGATTTTCTTTTCCCTTCTTCTCTTTTCTTACCACCATGGCCTCTTCCAGTAATGTGAGAAGACCTAGGGAGAAGGTGGAAGAGCTTGTACTGCATAACACAAGAGATGAGCATGGAGTTTGGGCTCCAACAAGATTCAGGGTTGGGGCTTGGGTCTACATGCAGCCAAGCTCTAAGGGACCACATTAAGTGCACCAAATGGGGAATATGCTACATCATTGGAAGGGGAGGCTACAAGGCTTCAAGCATAGTAAGAAGGAACATGTGTATACCCTTGGAGACCTTTACATTCAAGGCCAAGGACCAAGGTTTCCTTCAAATTATCAGTGTAATATAAACACAGCTTTAACAACATGCTAATATTGGATTTTTTGTTTCAATTTTTCTTATGATTCTCCATTTTCTTATGTCTCTATTTACATATATTCTCCCATCTAATTATGTTGAGGAACAACCACTCCAAAGTCTCACTGGAGTTTTCTATGCTATGCATGCATCCATTGGAGAGGCAATGTTTGTATCTCAAAGCCCAAGTGATCTTGTACAGAACAATATCTTTTTCTTATCACTCATATTTTGTAGATAAAAAACCAGGTTTATTTGGCAAGCTAGAAGAGATCCCCAACCCCCCTCTTAACAATCTCGAATGGTCCAAACCAGATGCTTGGACCATCTCATGCTTAAAGTTTAAGATGGTAATAAGTGATATCAAGACATCACTCAAGTTTTCAAAGGCATCTAGGTCAGTAGGGCTAAATTGGTTTTGTCCTTTACATATTTTTGTGCACATGTTCAATTCCATGCCAATGCACCAAACAAAAACAATGTATATTTGTAAGGAGGTATGGTCTGACCTCATTCAAGGATTACTAGGAGAGGGTTGGAAGGTTAATGAGGGGTCACATCAAGGTGATGTGTACAAGTGCAATATAGTAGATTCTACACTATCTTTCAGGTTCTTGAAGGCACGCACTATTTTGTACATGCGTCTGCAGCACTACCAAAGATGGATGCAAAAGCTCGGGACATGGATCCCACTTCAAGCCTCAAAAGAAGAAGTTGTGCCTATTGAGGTAGCTGTGATGATGCAAAATGGATGGATTGAGCGAGTGGTAGAAAGCAAGCATTGGAGCCTAGCAGACCTGCGTCAACACTTTAGCATCATGGGCTTTGACAATGTGGAAGAGTCAAGTTTTAAGTTGATGAGAAGAAAGGTATATCTGATTCCACTACATGTCTAGAATTAACCCTTACACTTTTTGGTTATTGTGCCACTTTCTATATTTTTTACAGATTGAGAAGAGTAAGGAGGGGACAACCATGGTCTCAGAATCATGGCAAATGGGGGACCTTGAATTTTCAGCACAGCAAGGTGCATAGCCCTACTAACACATAGTAGGCATGTGGAAGAGCTTGAAGATGAACTAGGTATATGGGAAAATAGCCTCTGTTCTGATGCACGTGAGGAGCAAGAGTTTCAGGATAGAGGTGAAGGCAATGACGAGCTTTCAAGTCAAGGAGATGGAGATCAACATGAAGTAAATGTCACAAGAGGCAAAAATGAAGACATTATAACAATTTTAGATTAGATGATATGCTTGTAATTTTGTAGCAGGCTCTTTTTTAACCAATCTTGATTTAATTGAAATCTTAATATTTTTGCAAACTGTGATTTTTTTGTCTACTAGCAGTCTAGTGTGAAAAGGCCAAACTTTAAATTTTAAATATAAATAGGCCAAAGGTGCCTTCTTTCTCATTTTCACGTGATAGAAACCAAGCACGAGCTCACACTATCTCTTTGCATTCACACATGGCTACCCACTTTGACAATTTCTGTGAGTTCCTCTCTCCACCACCCCGTGGGCGGGCAAGAGTGAGCTCTTTGCCATGTTCGCTCGTGAAGTCGACTTTGAAAAGTCGCTCGCCCTTGCGTCCCAACATTATGAGACGCAGATTGCATACATGGAGCAATACTTGGCTCCCCACTCCATCTCCTTTCCCCATTGCCCCAATGATCGATGGGTGCCTGTTGAGCTACTTAAGTACATTCAACAATATGCTCGCCCCTACATCCAGTGCCTTGAATGCTTCATCGACATCTGCATCCTAGCAGGAGCTTACTGTACCTTTAATAAGTAGGAGGTGAAGAGGTTGGCAAAGGGAAATTTAGGAACTAGGTTCCTCTCGTGGCTCGCCACTTTTGCGTTCCTCAATCAGCGCGCGATAAGGATTTAGATGAGGAGGTAGAGATGCCTGCATTGCCGTTGGTAGGGTATTTGAGGGATGACAAGGAAGTGAAGGCACTAGGTACGAGTGCTGGTGTGGAAGAGCAGCTTGCATCATAGAGCACTTTCTAGAGGGTGTACAATTTGCAGCTGAACAGCCCGCTGTAGTGGAAGATGTGGGGCCATCTTCCCCAGACACATGACGAGGAGAGCAAGGTGCTGCCAAAGCTTGAGATCAATCTCTTGAGCACCATTGTGGTGGAAGGTGAAGAATACTTATTTTTTCATGACCTTGAAAAGGCAGCTGGCTTGAGAATGGATGAATGCTTGGGCATTATATGCACGCGATGTGAGGTGGACCACCTTGATACGTCCAACCTCGGTCCTCACCTAGATAGTGTCATATTACCCCTTGGAGAATCTATCACAGAGACACTTGCTTTGGTCAAGGAAACTGTTGTTGAGACCGCGGAGCAAGCCCTAGTTCCAGAGGACGAATTCACAACTTTACAAGACAAGCTAGAGGCTGAAAAGGATACCCTTGCTGTTGGAGTGATGGAGAGACCAAAGCACCTAAAAAGGATGAGGCTGTCCTTGATTGACCTCTTCGCCCCCCATCAGCACTTTGGCAAAAGAAGACATTGAGTAGGCAGCGGCAACAGAGATCAGGCCAAGGTCCATGGACATGATGTTGCGTTGGTACACTATCTTGGTTGGCTTCCTGTGGATGGAATCACCATTATCCACAAGGACTACACCCCTCAATCTACCTTCACTCTCTTCTTTTTGAAAGCCCTCTCTAAGGTTCTTTGTGTAGCCTCTATGACGCAGAGCACCAAATGTATAGTTCTGATTAAAAAATTCCTTGCTTTTGATGTTTTTGGTTCTGGATTTAGGGGTAAGCTTCTTGCTCGTATAGGTATAACCAAAAGCATAGGCACAGAGGATCCTCAAGAAATATCCCAATCCTTGAGCACACTCTGCCTAATAACAAGAGAAGGAAGCTCAATATTGTAAGAAAGCTTTTGTAAAGATGATGTATCACTTCTTATTATATGAATACAATATAGTTTTTGCAAACTTATTTTCATCAAGTATATCATTGTTTTTTCTAGTTTATACCATTAATTTTTTTGTAAATGCATCAGAAATGACCCTGGGGGCTTGGGGGAGCAGTGTCAAAACAGTGCAAATTTTGAGCCTGCATTGCTGATGTAGAGCCCAAATTCACACTGTTCTGGCACAGCTTCCCCAACCCTTCAGGAGCAATTCTGATGCATTAGATGACGACAACTAGTGTATTTTTACACATGATTAAAGGTGTTTTGTAAATTACTATTTTTCATAATCAATGTACTCAACTTTATTATAAATGCATGAGAAATAATCCTGAGTGGCTGGGGGAGCAGTGTGCCAGAACAGTGTGAATTTTGAGCCTGCACCGCCTACTACAGAGCCCAAATTCGCACTGTTATGGCATAGCTTCCCCAGTCCTCCAAGAGCAATTTTGATGCATTGGATGACAAACAATGTATTTTTACATATGATTAAAGGTGTTTTTATCTTGTAAACTACTGTTTCTACAATTAGTGTACTCAACTTCATTATAAATGCATCAATGTACTCAACTTCATTATAAATGCATCAGAAATGATCCTGAGTGGCTAGGGGAGAAGTGCTAGAACAGTGCGAATTTTTAGCCTACATCGCTCTGTGAGGCCAAATTTGCACTGTTCTGGCACAGCTTCCTCAGTCCCTACAGGAGCATTTCTGATGCCTTGGGTGACAAACTGGCACATGATAGAAATCCATGTTAAACAAACATGATGACACCGAGACATTGTAAAGCAAAACTTATAATTTAAATTATCAGAAGGCTACAAATGAAAGCCAGATAGGCTTGTTACAAAGGGGTTTTGGAAACAAAAGAGTTGCTTCAAAAAGAAGGTTAACATCTAAGATCTCTAGATTGTGTCTCGCGTGCCCCTCGAATATGCCAAGCTAGTTGCATGTCCTTGGTAAAAATGGTAATCCTCTTTGCATGTATTGCAAGGAGGTTGGTGTCTTCAAAAAGCCCAAGAAGGTAAGCCTCGGGCAGCTTCTTGCAATGCTTCAAGGGCAATCCCCTGCACACAAAACTTTATTTTATATCGTTGGATAATCTCCTTCACTATGCGAGTGAAAGGGGCTCTTTTCAGCAACTCAGTGTTCCTCTGATAAAACTTGATTTCTTGTAGAGCCCTATGCCCTTGGCGCATCCTTCTCCTTGGAGCTCTCTATGTTATGTTGGTGTGTTGGCGAGGTTGGGACTTCCTTCGCTTGAAGAGCTTGACCCTTCTGTGCTTGCGCGCACTTGCAGGAACCTCCCCTTGGTCTCTCTCATAGTCTAAATCCTCCTCCTTCTGCTGGTGTGATACCTGTGTATCAAGCTCCTCCCGGGTAGGAAGGGGACCCTGTCCTGGTAGTAGGGTCTAGCCACCTGTGGTGCTGCACAATGTAGGAATGTTTTCACCAACCCAATCGAACTGCTCATCATCGGCCTCTTTGTCTTGATCTTTGGGGTGGCTGCATTGTGGGGTCTTCTTCATATGCTTGCTCCCACTAGAAGGGCCTGCATGTGTGTGCATTGGTGTTGCTATGGGAGGAGGGTTAGACTCTCGTGATCCCATTGGGCGTGTCCTAGAATCCAAGGGGTCACTCTCTTTCGTGGTGTCGCTACTAGTATGTGGTTGGCTGCCCTATGTTTTGTGAAGGCATGGTAACACGTGCGGTGTTCTTGGTGCATGCCATATCCATGTATGACTATGCCTATTGTGCTAACATGGTGATGTGCTGGTGTCCTTACGTGGGTGCCTACGTAGATCTTGAGCTCAAGCTCTCTAAAAAAGTGAAATGAAAATGAAGTGAGAGAAGGAACTATTAATAGTTTTTTTAGGGCAAAAAACCTAACTAAACTTATTTTCTTAGTCTTATTACATCTAGATTTGTGCTGGTGTATGCACAACCCAACGTCTCCCTTGTTTTCATTCGTGCACGCCACAAGCACCATGCCTATGGGGAGCATTGATCTGCAACCATTCACACTGAGCATGACTTTTTGCAGCATTGCATGCCTCTTGCGCAAGCTTTGATTGTTGGGCCCGCTCCCTAACCAATACCCTTCCAAAGGTTGTGCGATAAAACCAATTGAACATCTCTTGTAGATAGTTTGTACATGTTCCTCCTGTAGAAGCTCCACCTCCATGTCTTGTATTTTTGAAATAAACCCCTCTTGCTTTATAATGTGATTTCTCCATCCCTTGGGTACTCTACATGTCAAGCGATCCATACTTGTTCATATGAAATACACACCATGTGCATAAACTATGTGATGTACACATGACAATAGAATTTAATTAGAAAAAGTCTAAGTTAAAACACCAGTTTATTTTTTTATTGTACAACTTACCATATAGTGTGTTACTTTACTCTCTCCCTAAGCACCTAGCACACTTTAGGTGAATTCTACGATATGTTGTTGGAATGATGCTCGCTCTTTGGACAGTTATGCTACTTTGATTCATAATGCAAACCATGTTATTGAAATTTATCCAAAGCTATTTGCGCATATTTACAAGAGCTGGCATTGGACAATCTACATTTGTGGTGATTGCACACAGGTCTCTCCTCCAGAGTCCCCAAGTGTTCTTTGAATTCTCTATGTTTGCTGGCTTCTCCAAAAATCTCCTTGCCTTTGCTCAAGTCATGGACACCTTTTGAGCAACCTTGTATGACATACTACAGGCCTACTTATTTACTTCAATTTTTACGTTTTCGCCATGGGAGCCCAGAGAATTCAAAAGATGCTCTAATTTACCAAGGGCTGCAACTTTCCTCTCTTGTGTAGGCATTGTGAATGCATAATCGATATGGCACTTAAGCAATTGATCGAAGATTCTCATGAATGCATGAAGTGTGCAAAAGTGAATATTCTTTAGTGGAAAATTAATGATGGGGCTCTAATTTGAATTCGTGTTTGGTTCTCCTAGCATATTAGGAGACATGATACCTTCCACCCATCTTGCATTTGGTTGTTCCTCATCTTCATCGTCAGTTGACTCAGTTGGATCTACTACATCTTCCCTTTCTTGGGACCTTTCGAGGCATCCTTCCCAACAGAACCAACCTTCTGCATACCTTTTCCATTTATCTTTTTCTGCCTAGGAATATCAATCTGAGCATTGCAGTATGGAGACAAGGCCATCTTGATGTCGCACCTTGAGCACAACCCATCAAATCTCCCCCAAGATGCCAATCCATCTTGAACTTTCTTATGTTTTCTATATCTAAAAGTTGACCATCAATTTGCTTTTTGATTACATATGTTATCCAGGGAGTCGTTTCAAACATCCATGTCAATACCTCATGTGTCTCCTTTGGTACCTCCTCGAATGCACCAAGCCACCAGACCTCTTTCTCAGATTGCACACTAAAACTTGGTTTGGTAGTCTTTTCCCATGCACATATCATGGCCTCATTCATGAGCGTAATGCTCATACGTTCGAGCTTCCGACCTTTCACAATTTGGCACTCATCTAGCTTGAGCAGCACAAATGAAAGTGTGCTCCCCAAAATTGCAAATAAACGATAATTTACAATATTCAAAACAAAATAATTATCTTCATTTTATAATGAAAAACATGAATAGTAGCAATTGCAAGTTCTCACCTTCTAGTGAAAGACCATATAACTTTACCATAGCTTGTTGTAGTCTCTCAATATGAACAAAGATGTTATTGTAAACATCATAGTGAAATTCTGTACTTGTCTTGCTTTTCTTTCTGCTCGACCCTGTGTCTAATGTTAGTGTGCCCTCAATGTGATAAAACTGTCCTATAGCTCGCTGCACATCATCATTATTGATACGCTTGACATTGTGAATCACTTTGAGTGTAGGAAATAAAGTGCCAGTGATCCCTTGTCTTAGAAATGCATCTTTTACAACCTGACGGATTGCTTGGTACCCTTTCATGCTGATTCGAGCCACATCACAAGCATGTTGAATTGATGAAGAATCGATTGAGGTGGTAATCTCGCTCACCACATTGCTGACAACAGCTTGGCATATTTTAGGACGATGAGGGTCAGTAAATAATTGAGAGAATATCCTTGGTATTCAGAATGGCTTTGACCAAATCCTTCCATCCCTCTTTGTTTTATAGAACCACACACATCTTGTAGAAAATTCCTGGCAGAACACAAATCATGACTATTTTGTTTAAATCACTGAGTGCATAATGAAAGTTTATGTTACTTACTTTGTTGTACGAATCCTTTTCTTCCGTGCTCCACCTTTAAACGCCTTTAAACGCAAGAGATTCTATACCAGCCAATGTCTTTTTGCATTCACAAGCACCATTTGATGTTACTTTGAGTCATTTGATAAGTTCCTCTAGCCTTTGAATCTTTGCATCCTTCTCCACATTCTCTGCAAGGATCTCTTTCATTTTATTTGATGATGTTTTAAGTCCTTCTTGACATTGTAAAAGGGTGAATTGTGATGCTTGCAATTGAGATTGGAGAATATGGCTTTGCCAAGCTCCACTTGTAGTCAATCTTCTACAGTATCCTAAAAAGCCAAGCTCTCCTTCACCAACAAATTGCATAAAAGATGAGAAATCGCGGAAAGGAGGATTTGCCCTTAATGGAGGGTCAATTGGATACAGAAGACCATCAACCCAAAGATCATTTTTCTCCTTAGCTGTCCTATGAGCTTAGAGACAGATTGTGCATCAGTAGGATGGATTTTTTTAGAGCTGCCATACTCTTCAGGAATACGAATGTGTAAATCAACCTTCTGTTTTCTAGCTTGACAAGGGGCTACACACACAGCTTGTAAAGGTTCCATAGCTAAAGCAAAGGAAGAAGCTAAAGCAGAGAGATCCTCAGAGGGAGAGAGAGAGAGTGAGTGAGAGAGACTGTTAAAACTTTATTGTTGGAGGTTTAACACAAATCCGTTTTTCTAAGTAGAAAATGATATTTTTGATATACAAATATACTAACATGGAGTTTTTCATCAATAAATTACATTTATGAGAAAAATAAAAAATAATAATAAATTTTTGGGGTCCCACAATTTTGGGATCTCATGGATGTAGTGGTTCTTGACAGTTAGTTATGTTTATGGGATTATGGACCTGGTAGAGTTAGTTATGGATGTAATGGTTCCTGAGAGACAGGCTTCTGATGTGACCCTTGAATTACAAGCTTTTTGGAGGGAAAAAAGTATTTTCATCATACATATTGGTTGGGTGGTGTTTTTTCCACCTCAAAATGAAAAAAATGAAAAATGAAAATTTTTTACTTTTTGGGGCCCACCTAAATACGAGAATGTTTTGCTGATGTGGAAGGGAGATATGGTGGGAGTTAATGAGGAAGGAGATTTCAAACTGACAAGAAAGATTCAATTTGTATAGAGTGAAGATAAAAAATTCAAAAAGTAAGAGAAAGTATGAGAAAAGTCAAAAAGTAAGAGAGAGAGTATGAGAATATTCCGTTTAAAAAGTGAAACTAGGGGGGTATGGCTGATGTGGCAAGGTAAAAAATAGGGGTCATCATAGCCTTGTTTATTATGAAAAAGAATTAGCACACTCATATTATCATTTGGATTTGCATTTACATTTGTGAGGATTTGGAGTTTCCATTCTCTAGTTTGAGAGGAGATTTGCAACAAGGAGGTTACATAGAAGCTACCCAAGAGAGTTGCAAATAGGAGTTTTGCAACATGGAGAGCCATCTTATCATCAAAGAAGCTGAAAATGGAGATTTTAGTATGAAGGCTATGGAGTCTTTGGTGTCAAGGAAGCTACCAAGAAGTCTGTGGATGTAATTTGTGAAGTTTTACCTCAAATTTTTTGGTTATTGTGAGTATGGGAGAATGATCTTGAGGAGGTGCATGCTTGTCAAGATGATGGCAAGTGAGATGCTGGACTCAATGGAGTTCACATGTGTGTGTGTAAAGAAGAGGATGCACTTTTGAATGTTGCCCAAGGAGATGAGCAAAGTGGTGGAAGTTGTGGGAACTTTCATATGTGTATGCATCTATAGCTTCTCATTGGGAGAAACTTGGAAAGAAACCTTGGTAGCATGTAAATGGAGCTTATGAAGAGATCAATGGCCATATTGATGGTCTCTTGGAAACTCAAATGGGAGGTTTATTGAGGCAAATTGAAGACATGATTATAGCATATGGAGAGCTAAGCAACATAATTAAGGTGGATTAAACCACACTAAGAACTCCATAAGAGAGAGAGAGAGAGAGAGAGAGAGAGAGAGAGAGAGAGAGAGAGAGAGAGATTGCACACTCAAGATACAGTTCTATTGCATTCCACAAATGAACCATACAATGATATAGGCTTTCTAGCCTTATCCCACTTTACACAACATCATCCATGTGGCAACTCCTTTTTCACTCTTTTGGTCACACACTCACACACCATTCAATATTACATGTGGCATTCTTATCTTGCCACAATATCTTGCACCTCTAGGGTTCTTTCCCACATATACACATCACCGCGTGATTACATCTCTCAACACCCCCTCTTAATCAAGGTGTTCCATAACTCACCCATCACCCATCAATGTAGCATTGCACAACCGCAATCGCTACCTCTCAGCACTCCCCCTCAATGATACATTGGAGTGTTCATCAACCGAACATGTGTGCGCGTGTCTACCATCTTGGACGCTGAGTCCATTTTGAGCCGAGTTGCTCATAGGGGAACCACTGAGTCCAATTTGAATATAGAAGTTCGGGTGGGAGCCAACCCATACGCATCCACCTCACACGTGCATCGTTCATGCACACATCACAACAACCATTTTGAGCTTCTCGGTGAGCTCAGCCAGGGCAACCCTCATACCAATGGGTGAATACACATCTCATTTTGAGCACGTAAGCTCGGGTACATTTACCCATCAATTTAGTAAGAAAAAAACACTGTGGCTTTTATAGAAGCTAATACTTGCTCGTTATTTGTGAGCGATGGAGGGAGTAAAAAATTACATGTACAAAAACATGTATACCTTTTTCAAAAACATGAGCCCATGTAAATAGTGCATAGAAGGAGAGAATTTTGAATGTGGTTAGACCTTGGCATGTGAATGGGGGCTTAATTTGGGTTTCTTTACACCACACATCAATTTAAAGATTAAGGCTTTTTTAAGACCTAAGACCTTTTTTTAAAATTTAAAAGTCTTTATCTCTGCTGGTCGTCGGGCGCCACACATTACCTCGTTTCAGTGCAGCTGCACAGACTGTGGTGGGCGGCCCTTATCCACCCACTTCTCTCCTCATGTTTCTGCTATTGGGGTAGAGAAGACAACTCTGTTCTCTGTGTTGCGTCATCTTTCACGAGTTGATTGTGTTCACACTGCTCTTACACAATGCGACCACTCTGGCTTATCTTCTCACGCCACTTTTTCTTGCAACTGGTCTTCTGTCCATGATCTGTGCTTGTGCAATCCTTACATAGCATGGCTACTTGATGCCCTACTTCAGTTGTGCTGGTGGACACTGCAGCTTCCATGGCTACCTCCACGAGCTTCAGACATGATTTCCACCACAACTACTTTGCGCTATCAACATACTATAGCCGCTTTTGCTGTGCGTGAAGTTCGCCTGTTCTCTTGAATACATAACCTCCTAGATGTGTTTAGCAGAATGCAGAGCATCAAGTATGATGATTGCGCAAAGTACTGTATGGTCTTAAACGGGCTCCTCGTGCTTGGTATCAGAAGATACATGCATACCTACTCTCTTGCTTGTTTTAGAATAGTTCCACTACTAAGAGCACTCTTTATGTGCACAAACAAGGGATCATCTCCTTATCCTCAACCTTTATGTGGATGATTTGCTTGTGATAGACCTTGATGAGGGGCACATTTGAGCCTTCATTAGCTGACCTCCTGCAAACTGCACTTAATGTTTCCGACATGGGTCTTCTGCATTATTATTTGGGTATCTAGTTTGTTTCGACAGGGGGGAATCATGTTTTCTTAGAGAAGATACAGAGTAGATCTTGGAACTATTCCACATGATCAATCTCTGCTATGGGGGGAATCATGTTATCTCTTCTGCAAACCTATTTCTACTCCTATAAAACTCACTCTCCGACTGTCAATTGAGGACTCTTCTGAGTGTAAGAATATGGCACAACGGAAAAATATACACCAAGAGAAAGTACACTAGACAATGCAATAGAGAGAATGGAGAGAATTTTAAAATTCTGACTATACCAAACAAGAGATAGGTACAATCTAATGGTGCTGTCCACCCGTGTGCTCTAGTGTAGAGCTTAGATGGTGATCTAGACAGACTTTGGATGGAGGGCATATTGAGAGTATAGGGAATATGTGCTCACAAGCATTGGATGCCTTTGCTTGTGCCAACTATGTCCATTTATAATGCTGCAGGTAGTGCAGTGGACACATGCTTGGCGCGGCTCACTGCCTGCATATTCATAATGCGTCCTCACCGATCGCTGCCCACTAATGATGAACTTAGTATCCAATGGACTATTCTAGGGAATATTCCAAGGAACTTAGTAGCCCTAGACGCCAGCTAACGCTTGTACCCCTCATCATCTCCTAACCATCAACGATCACAACTACGACCCCTTCCAGCATCTAAGCTAGGGTTCCCACTAAAGATATGTGCACCAATGGCTTCTCCTCATAATGGGGGCCATACAAATGTGCACCACACATCAATGTGAGATACATGCTGAGAGGCGGGTAGCATTGAACATATACTAACACCCCCCCTCAATGTCCACCCGCCGAAGATGAACTAAGAGTTTCTTGGCCCAATGCCAAGTCCATGAAGATGTTGAGTGAGTTGGTCCTTCCCAAGAGATTTGATAAAGATGTCGACGTAGTTCTGCTCCATAGAATAGTACTCTAGCTCCACAATCTCATCCTCGATCAACTCCCGCACATAAAATGATACTGAATCTCAATGTGCTTTGTGCGAGCATGAAACACAGGGTTCTTTGCAATGGCCATGTAACTTTGATTGTCACATCGTAAGGTCGTGGCTGACCTCACTGGAACTCCCATATCTGCTAGAATCCTCCTCAACCATGCTGCCTCACATGTAGCAAAACAAGCGGCCTTGTACTCTGCTTCAATTGAAGAAAGTGCCACTATGGGTTGCTTCTTACTAATCCAAGAGAACACACCAGATCCAAGTGAGAAACAATATCCAGAAACTGACTTTCTAGTGTCACAATCTCCAGCCCAATTGGAGTCACAAGATCCCACTAAGGAGTCACCAGATATGTATGTAATTCCATACTCAAGAGGACCTTTGATGTACCTTAGAACACGCATTGCTACATTCCAATGACTTTCCCTTGGTTTGTTGGAACTTGCTCAACACACCAATTGCATAGCATGTTTGGTCTAGTATTACACAAGAAAATAAAACTCCCAACAAGCTTCCTGTGTACATCTTGATGTCAACCAAAGGTGAAGTGTCCTCAAAAGAAAGCCTAAAATTTACCTCCATTGGTGTACTTATTGGCTTGTAACCTATCATACCAAATGCAACCTATCATACCAAATTATTGGCTTGCAACCTATCATACCAAATGCCTTCAAGATCTCTGTTGCATACTTTTGCTGAGAAATGCAGATCTTACCAGACTCTTGCCAAACCTCGATCCCCAAACAATAATGCCAGAGCCCCAAGTCTGTCATCTCAAACTCAGAGCCAAGCCTTTCTTGTGTTTGCTGAATCAAGTCTTCATGGTGGCTGCCCATAGTGATAATCAGGTCATCCACATAGAGAACAACTATCACATATTTGCCATCCTTTCTAAGTACATACAAGTTAGCATTAGATGCACTTCTAGAAAAACCAATATTTTTGAAAAAAGTATCTATTCGTTGTCCTTGGGGCTTGTTTTAGCCCGTATAAAGCCTTCTTCAACTTGCAAACCTTATTTTATGATTTGGGCAGCTCAAACCCTGGTGGCTGAGCGACATACACCTCCTCCTTGAGATGTCCATTCAGAAAAGCTGATTTTATATCCATTTGAAAAATTGGCCACTTCTTAGTAGTAGCCAAGGCAACTATTGTGCGAATAGTGGTCATTTGAGCTATTGGGGCAAAGGTTTCATTGACATCAAAACCTTCAACCTGTGAAAAACCTTGTGCAACTAGCTTAGCTTTGTATTTCTCCAATGAACCATCAGTTTTATACTTAGCTTTCCACACCCACTTGGTGCCAATTACCTTTCGTTTTGGTGGCCGATCTACTAGCTCCCAAGTGTTGTTTTTGATGATGCTGTCATACTTTGACTGCATTATTGCCTTCCACTTTGGATCTTCCAAAGCTTCTTCTACATTTGTGGGCTCCTTTGAGTAAATCCATACATGATGGACAAGCATATCGGAGCAGGTCCAAGTCTTGAAAAGCTAATTGAGAGGGAAAATGCGCATACTCCAGCTAGCACAAGTTGTAAGGACAGTAAAGAGTACCACTTCAGGTACACCCATGTAAAAGGCCCCAACTTCTTTGGCAGGTGATCGGGAATCAGCCCGACACAAGAGAAGACAATGTAATGTAATTGATGTGGATGATGATGCTAGTCATAGACCTAAGTACAGCGTACATGTGAGAGATAGGAAGTCTATTGGACGTCACTTGAAAATACAATACATGGATGAAGATGTGGACACAAGAAATGAATTGAAAGACAAAATCATAATGGAATCACCCATACACAAGATATTTTGGGCAATTAGGAGAACTCCAAAGGGTAGCAGAGTAAAGAGGGTTATATAGGTAGTAGTAAGTGTGGTTGCATGATTGTAGGATGTGCAAAAGGAGTACCTGCACCATCATTTTTTTCAAAAAGGTCCCATGCTGCGAAGACTAGTTAAATGATGTGGTTTTGCAATAATGACATCATACATACATGGGCTAGTCCCACAAGATATAGAGCATGCATTTCAGAAGAAGCTGCAAAAAGGATCAAGAAAGCCCTAGATATAAATGCACAGTTCCACAAGTGTAGGTGTTTCAATCTTCCAACTATGAGGCTTTCACCATGGAGACATTTGGATAAGGTTATCATGTGGGAAAATATGATGTGCATATCAAAATGCATCCAGCATGCTCATGTCCAGATTTTTGGGGAAGAGTCAACCATCAAAAACCCTACTTAGCATGCAAGCACTTGTACTTTGTGTACATGAGAGTCATGGGATTGAGAAAAAATGAAAATATGTTTATTCACCAACCAATTTTGACAGAAAGGGAGGTAACCGAATTCTACGCAGAGAACAAACCTACCTTGATTTGGTTTAGTGAACAACTCATGTTCCTAATTTAACTTCAAAGATGCATGGGATGTTCAAAAATGTTCTAGGGTATCCTTTTATTGAACAATTTCCATCGAGTAATTTTATTTGTGCTTGTATCTTTTTACTGGGATATATCAATTTATTAGAGTAATTTTATTTTTCTATTGAGAGAGATAGATAAGAGAGAGAAAATAAGAGATAGAGAGAGAGACATAAAGAGAGAGAGAGAGAGAGAGAGAGAGAGAGAGAGAGAGAGAGAGAGAGAGAGAGAGAGAGAGAAAGAGAGAGAGAGAGAGAGAGAGAGAGTGTGTGTGTGTGTGTGTGAAAGAGAGAGAGAGGAATGTTAGAGGTACTTATGTGTTACGATTTCAAGAACACTTATTGGTGTTTTCCATGGATTTTGTATTCAATGTCTCATATATGGAAGTGACTTTTATCAATACCTCGCAAAAGTGTACAATAGAGAGAGAGAGAGAGAGAGAGAGAGAGAGAGAGAGAGAGAGAGAGAGAGAGAGAGAGAGAGACCGAGAGCACCCCATTATTAAAAAAATGCTAGCCATATTTGGATTTATGCTTGCCCGAATTTGTTCGCCAAAAAAAATCCCCCCACTCACTCGTTATCTTATTGAGTACATTCTAGCTATCACTATCATCTCTGTTGCTCTCTGAGCTCGTGGGCTTGTTTTTTCTGTGAGTCTGTGCAATGCATCTCCTTTCACATGCAACAATGGGTAAGGGTGCTTTTTTTTTTGTGAGCAATTATGGGCGAGCAGTCTTGCAAAATCGGCAAGCAGTTGAAATCGTAACACATGGGTACCTCTTGTTCTCTTTCACTCTCTCTCTCTCTCTCTCACACACACACACACAATTCACATGTAGACTCTATTTGTAAGATATCGATAATAGTCGCTTCCATACAGGAGACATTGAATACAAATTCCATGGAAAACACCCATAAGTCTGCTTGGTTGAATACATAGGACATTTCTCTCTCTCTCTCTCTCTCTCTATGTCTCTTGATATTGACGCATTTACACACCAACATATTTCACACTTTTGCAAAATATTTCACATGTAACACATAGGACATTTTTCTCTCTCTTTCACACACTCTCTCTCTCTCTCTCTCTCTCTCTCTCTCTCTCTCTCTCTCTCTCTCTCAATATTGACACATTTCAAACTTCTTCAAGATATTTATAAAAGTCACTTCCATACATGAGACGTGAATACAAAATCCATGGAAAAAAATAATAAATGTTTTTGGAAGCCAATGACATGGTCATCTCTATGAATGATATTCCATGTGAGGCACCAGCACTACTTGAAGTTGTATGATCTTGATGGTTTATGTTGGGTCGTGGAGGTCCCCCCCAATTCGGATACTGATACAGGTTGGTTATGTTAGGCTGTGGTATACCATAAGGGTATGGCATCATTTCTACTCCTAGTGGTGGTGGATAGTAAGAAAGTTGCCGAGATGTAGAAGTAGCATCACGTGGTACATATGAAGCATGCCCTGGCAACTATTGGAGTTATCCACACCAAGGTTCTTCCAATGAAATTTGAGGTTGCATGCTTGCTTGCATAATTTTCTTGGATTCTTTATCTTGAAACCACATGGAACCCAGGTCTATGGGCACATCTTGCAAATGAGCCAACTCCTAATTATAGCACAACCAATCATTTTCTATGCTTATACAATGTTGGCGAAGCTCCTTGCATGTCTTAGCCCATGACACGAGTCCCTGCAAAGTAAACCAGTACTAGTTCCCCTTCCATTGTGAACTTCCATTGTGAAAGTACCAACAAGGAGCCACCTGCCAAAATGAAAAAAAACTTAAGATCAATGTCTTACATTGTATCAAATCATTACCAATAAAAAACAAGTAGTGTTTATTCTATACCTTGTAGTCTCAACGGGTCACTCAGATGTACCCTGTAGTGGTTGATTATCTGTCCCCCTAATATGAGTGGCATGCCTTCCTTTTAGGAGAAGTGACTCACTCAAGAGGTTAGTGTAGTGTGTAAACCTCGAGGTCCTAGAGCAAATGCATCCTTACCGTTCACTCTCATATATGTTGGAGGTCGGATGCTTGGTGGGTGTCGAACAAATACCCCAACAATAAACATTACTACCTGCACACTCATGACATACACCTCGTTTGTTTGAATAATAATTTAGAGTTTTCTTTTAAGTTTACAATATTAGAAGAAAAGAAAGTTGTGGTTCATAACTCTTCAAAATCTATCTCATCAGAGTGACAGTAGCTCTCTTGCAACTTAAGATATAAAGTGCGTTGTAGAGCAAGATCATGGGCTTTGGCTGTCTCCACCACATCACCAAAATGATCACCGATGCAAGTGCTTACAAAGGTTGCATCCTTTCTTAAGAACTCATTGCCAAGAACACATGCAGCCTCAACAAGCTCTTTATTCCAAATGTTCAAGTGAGGGAGTAGCAGAGTGTCCTTGTCTAAAGGCAACCCTATGGGAAAATCTGCCTACACCATTGAACATCCTCCCAGAGATAAGGGCTGGCTTCCTATATTTCCAAACTTGTTCAAGCCCCCAACAGCTAGCCCATTGTAATGCATGGGAGCCAAGTTTACATTAGAACCCTATTTAGGACTACAAATACTTATGTTCAAAATACAAGTTGGGGTTTTCATGCACTTACTGTGAGATGTTTCTCCCAATTATATTGTCGGCTATTTCAATGATGTTTCCCAAAATAGCCATGTGCTTTGGTGATATATTTTGAAACACGTGTAAAAAAAAACCAAACATGGTTACATAATAAAACACATGCTTTAAAGGAAATGAGTGAACATGTATAAAATAAGGTTAGTGTTCATTACTACTTGGAGGATTGTCTAAAGTATTTGTGTGATCGTCTTTGTCCTCCTCCACCTACTCATCTTTCGTGTGATCGTCCTCCTCTGAATTGTCATCATCCTCCTCATCTTTGCTTACAACCTTTATTTTCTTTGTGACTTTCTTCTTTTTTTGGGGACCAATTCTTTCCACATTTAACTTGCCACCCTTTTTTTTTGGTGCCAAGATTAGTGACATTTTTACCTTGCCCACTTGCATCTTTTTTGACATTTGTAGGCAATGCTTCCCCACTGATGACTTAAAATCCTCATTCATCTTTATGGATTCATGGGATGGGGGAATATATCTTTCCTTCAGAGCCTACTTAATGTCTTCCCATGTTTGAGAATGCTCGGCGTCTCCCTTGTCACGGAACCATTGTTTCCACCAGAGTTTAGCATCTCCGGTGAGGCGAAACCGTGCAAGCATAGACTGATTTTCTGCTCCAGTATCGACACTAGAGAAATAACCATCCATCGCTTCAATCCAGACTTAAGCATCCTTCTCAACCTTTGAACCTTATCCCTTAAAGGAGGGAGGTTGCATTTGCTTGAGCAAGAGCTTCTTCTCCTGGATATCGGTGTATAGGGCATTGGGAAGTGGAGGCTGATTGTCCTGGCCATCATTGTAAGGTTAAGTTTTTAAGATTACAAGATTCATACTTTGCACAACGCTTAAGCTTTTTTAAAAAGTAAAACATTGAAATCATTTTATTTCTCAAATATTTACAAGGACAAGTTTTATTACAAAGATTTGAGATTAATATATATTTAGTCTTATTTGTCATGAAGGGAAATTCCTAAGCTTGACTATGACATAAAGGTAAAGCGGTCCACATAGGTGAAATATGGGGGTTCCGCTGTAGTTTCTAAGACTCGAAAAACTGATAGTAAGGATGATAGACTCTGGATTGGGCTAGGTCCCAACATGGCTACCCTGTCTCGGCAGGTAAGACTTGCATCACTAGGTCATACACCCACCAATCTTGTGGTGTGCGAATCCCATCTATAGTCACAGAGGTATCGAGCCTAGGAGTACCCACATGAACCAAAATAAACGAACCATCTTCAACTTTTCAATCCAACGAATCCGAATTAGGTCAGTGGTAAGGTTCCCAACTCGATCATCTCGGCGGATGAAGAAATATCTCAGCCCGCGACTCCAGAAATCTCTACCCCATCCTCTTTTAATAATACGAGAGAAATGGGGGAGGGACATCTTCTCTAGTATCTGCACCATGGTGCATGAAACTTGAAATTTGAGGAGTGATAAGTAGTTTAGAAGATGCACTGGAAAACTAGAAATCTCGAGTAGGCATCTTCCTCTTCCTACAATCATTCAAACATCAATTCAAATTGTTCTTAGTAAGGTGTTTTTATTAATTAGCATTATGTTAGGTAAAACATACATTGTAAAACAGTCCTTAAAATGGTAGGTCCTAGGAGCTAAGATCAGCTTTGATACCAATTGTAAGGTTCCTCCCTTCCAAAATAGGAGAAACACTTAAGATAGTCTACTAAGTCTTAACTTGGAGAAAATTTCCTACTCGTCGCCACCTTAACCATGCAAAGATTCAAGGATATGATTTGTAGGTGTAAGACCTAGTCCTATCCCGCAGGGGGAGCATGGTCTTCTAAAAATCAAATCACCCATAGGGTAATTGATCATAATTTGGGCAACTACTAATCTTGATTCCTAGAGAAAACACTTTTTTCCTCATCCATGCAAGGCACAGCCGCTAGCTTAGTCTTCTAGAATAAAGTTGCCCCCCGAGAACCTATTTATCTAGCGTAGGGCTTTTATTTAATCTGTTGGAAAGTTACCCGACTAATCAGATCCACCTGTCCATAGGATGGTACTGTCGGGGCATTCCATCCTCCCACTTTCCACCCTACTCCTCATTACGAGTCAATTTGTTTTCTAATTAATCCTACCACACTGTTTGACATAAATAAACATGTTCCTTAATTAGGGCCCTTTCACAAGGTTCGTTAAAATAGCATCTTTTCACAGTATAATGATGCTAAAGACAAGATATATATGAAAAAGAAAGTTTACACAAGAATCAATTCCATACAAGCTAAATCGGCTCTCTTATTCTTTTCCTTTATATTGCCGATGATCTAGAATTTGGTCTTCCAGCCTCTACATGTTGGGCAAAACCCTATGGGACCATACACCTCATCGTCGGGTAGCTAGAGGATTCAAGTTGGCTTGTCTCCCCCCTCAGGATCTCTCGCTCGATCCTTCCGTCCCTCTCAGAGAGATGTCTACGTGCTAGGGTGGGCTTATTCACTGCACTAGCCTAGACCCTCAAAAACTAGACAGCATCATAATCACTTGCCTCAATCAGCGAACCTCGTTCTCTCAATGGTATAAGGGATACCATGAGCCCATTAGGCCTTGTTAATGACACCGCCTGGCTTCGCAAGCACGGAAACGGAGTTAGCGTCGAAGACAGGAGAAAATACCTGTACTCTTTCTTTTTAAAAATAGCAATTTCAATACTAACCATTGATTACAAAATACAACATCACTTCAAATAATAGCTTCATAGAATTTTTATTATTTTTCAATGGAAAAATTTGCATCTTCTTTCTTGATTTATTGATATTAATATTAAAGAATAATTTAAAACTCCTTTTAAATGATAACCAAGCTAACTTGGTCACCGTTCCCTTGTGGAGCTTGCAAACAACGGGAGGATTGGAGCCGCATTAGGAGCATCTTCTTTAATCTCATTGTTGCGTGCTTCTCTCGAGATGACATTTTGGCATTTTTGGGATGGGGCATCTCATAGCCCATAGCAAGCCCTGACGAAGTCGCCTAAGCAGCGGCACCCCACGTAAACATACCCTCTGGAGAGAGGGGGCCAGAATACGCAGCATCCGCAGCCAAATCTGCTGCGCCTGAGGGCAATCCCAAAGGCAATGTCACTGTGTCTCCATAGGGTGGTCGCATCGGACGCAGGCCGTCAGAAGACCGCTGTAAACAAGCCAGGTGCCAACTGCTGAGCCCCTGTGGGCGACCAGCCACCATTGGAAAGTCAAGATCCTGCGGGCCTGTCGACTAGCCCAGAGCCGAGCCCAAAAATCCTCCAAGAACTCCTGTGAGAGTCCCTGTAGCCGCTAATGCCCTGCTAGCTGGAGAGACCATCCTCCTCGTGCCGTCAAAATATGCCGCCCCAGCCAAACTGTATACTGGAAAAAGGTGATCTCTGTGGCCTCAAGGGATGCATAAGGATCATGCCACTCGTACTCCCCAGGGTCCCACTGTAGCCGGGCCAAGGGACGCGCTGCATATGCCCATATGCGCCAATCCGGGAGCACATCTGCAGGGTCGCATATGCCACTTCCGAGAAGCGGCGACCACTACCCGTATCCTCTGAAAGGTGCACTTTGCAACCAAAGGCGACTCCACCTCCACTCTCTGAAGTCTGCCCTCATCCTGAATCTCATAGTAAAGGCATCTGCCATCCTCAGTGCAAGCTCTGACAGCAATCAGGATCTCCAACTATGTAAAGGCTCCCATCCACCGTGGGGCCACTAGCTCGAAAGGCGTGAACCACTCCTCTGTGAGTGCCTCCTGAATATCATCCCTCATAATCAACCCCCCTCTGAAGTGACTTAGCCTCTCCACCTGGATCTCCTCTGGGAGATTGCAGAAGGCCTGCTAGTCTCCAAAACTACGTGCTGGGCCTGCCGCTAAAGGTCCCCAGGCTAGACGAGGCCGAGAACCCAGCATATGACCCTGCTCTGTGCGAACCGCTGGGCTCCAGATGAGTGGCTGTCTGGCCCGCTCCTCATCACAAGAAGGAGGCCGCTGAGAGAGCCTCGGTCTCAGCAGCTCCCAAGCTCTTAGGATGCTCAAAGCAAATCTGTCCTCTCATCCTCTACTGAGGCCCGTCCTCCTCATCTCTATGAAGATCCAGTGAATCTCTAGTGCCCAAGTGCCCCCTGCTGGGGGAGCCCGAGCTTGCAGCCGCGCTGCAAGAGAAGCTCCTTCCAAGGCTCAGTGCTTGGAAGCAGCCCCCGAACAATAAGCTTCCCCAATAAGGCTCTACTCTGATCGACTGGATCTATAATGCCCAAGCCTCCCTGAGCCAGCGGAAGTGTAATAACTGCCCATGCAACCTTTGCCCGGGCTGACTGACCGTCCCGCCCAGACCAAAGAAAGTTCTTGATCAGCCTCTGTACCTGGCTGATGCAAGAGCTCGAGAAGATCCAGCAAGACGTAATGTACCACATGGTCGCTACCAGCACCTGATTTGCCACCACCACCCTCCCAGGGCCAAGGATAGTCGAGCTGTACTCCAATACAAAAGCTTCTTCCGAATGCTCAGAAGAAGCGGGGCAATCTGCTGCTCAGGTGACAAATCTAGTCCAATCTGGCATCCCAAATACCGCACTGTTGTGCCAGGAGGAATCCATCTAAAACCGGGGTCCGGGCTCCATGCCGGAGTGGGAGAGCACTACTGATCCAAAAGGCGACTGTCTTGCGCCAATTGATCACTGCTCCCGAAGCTGCACTAAAAACCTGGAGCGACTGCTTTGCTCGAAGAAGATTCTGTCATCGTGACATCGGGATCGGTCACTACCTTTTCCATGTCCGACAAAGGACTGGGACCTCCACTTCCAGATTCATTAGGGTTATCAGACTCCATATGAACCCTATAAATGCGATGCAAGAGAATGAACACAAGAACCAACCTCAAGTCCAAGCTCTTGAAAATCAATGAGTTTGTTAGCTTGAAGTGAAGTTGTCGGTGCGATATGAAAATCTAAGAATTGTCATGGAAAAGCACCTTCCAATCTTCGTAAGAAAAGCTCAAAAAAGCACTCGAATACTCTAGTACATGAATAGCCCCTTAAGTTCAAAGGTATAAACCTTTGTGAAGCTTATAAAGAATATAGAAGATAGGTTGTGCCTACCTGTCTTCTATGGCGGCTGGCTGTGTACACCGTAGGCTCGCTTTCTTGCCCGCGTGCTGTGGTAGTCGGCACTCCTGTCGGTGCTGTAAGCAAACATGCTGGCTGTCTTCTCCACTATTTACAGCATTCATCGGATGAGGATGTAAAGCTCTGATACCAATTTCATGGCAACCATCAACTAGGTGACCTCCTTCCTAGACAGAGATGTTGGGAGCTCACGATCTCTTTTATTAGCTAGATGCCCTTCACATGTGCCCGGCCACTTTTGTGCCCGACCACCTGAGTCTATTGCCAGTCGTATTGGCTCCCCTAAACCCCACTCGCGTCTTGTCTGGATGGTTGAGTTCTCTAGGTTCCCAGTAATACCATTGTCGTGACACTCAGATGACATATAATTGGATCAGATCTTGTTGGAGCTAGAGGTGGACATGTTGGTAGCTGATGATGACATAGAATTGGATCAGATCTTTTTGGAGCTAGAGGTGGACATGTGTGGGGTACATACAGGTGAGATTAAAGGGACTGATATGGCTGAAGGATACAGGGGCTGATTCAGCCTCTTTTGATAGCTACGATGCTTATTCTACACGATCCTCAAATGAAGTTAATGATGACATAGAATTGGATCAGATCTTGTTGGAGCTTGAGGTGGACATGTGTGGGTTACATATAGGTGAGATTAAAGGGGCTGATATGGCTAAACAAGATTGTGTGCAAGATATAGAGCCCAATGTACCAAAAGCTGAATTGATGGGGAGATGCTTGCTAGTAACCTATCTAAGTAAGGAAAAAGAGAAGTATGGGGCTTTATTTAACAGGTATCCAAAGCTATTTGCTAAGGATTACAATCAAATGAGAGGAAATTCAAGTGTGGTTCATGTGAGATAAAGCTAAAAGAAGGTGCAAAACCAGTGCTCAGAAGCTAAGAAGGTTAGGTGTTCTTTAGAGACACGTTTTGGAGATGGAAGTCACCAAATTGTTACAAGTTAGTTTTATATATTCGATTGATGATGCAGAGTGGGTTTCTCCTATAGTCATTGTACCTAAGAAGGGTAATAAATGGAGGGTTTGTGTGGATTACAAACCTCTAAATGCAGCCACAAAGAGGCATCATTATCCTCTCCCATTCCAGGAGACCAAGTTGCAGGGCATGAGAGGTATTCAGTCTGTGATGGATTTAGTGGCTATTTTCAAATTAGAATAGCCGTAGAAGACCAGAAGAATACTAGTTTTATCACTCCTTGGGAGGTGTTTTTTTATAGGGTTATGCCCTTTGGCCTTCTTAATGCATATGCTAGTTTTTAGAGCTAGGTGGATAGGGTTCTTGGCCCATATCTTGGATCCTTTGTTAGAATTTTTATGGATGATTTTTGTGTCTATAGTGACAGATGGATACATGTGGAGGCTGGACATAGTGTTTAAAAGTCTTGATGAAGATGGAGCTCAACTCAATCCAGCTAAATGCAAACTAGCAAGGGCCAAGGTAGTACTCTTGGGTCATGAAGTAAGTGAGAATGGAATGCAAAAGTGCAAATGGATAGCCCAAAAACAACCAAGAAGCTTATAAGTTTTGTCCAAGAGCTCAGATACTTGTCTAGGTCTTTTTGTATGCTTGCAGAGCATGTTTACCCTTTACAGAAAACTAGTCAGCAGGATCCTTTTATGTGGAGTCAAATGGAGGAGAATGCTTTTGAGAACATTAAGGATATACTTTCTACTCTTCCTATCATGACGCCCCCAAATTGGAGCCACGTATTCTATTTGAGCCTCAGTGTTGGAAAGCATGCAGTAGGGGCAATGCTTATGCAAAAAGGCATAAAGCAGTCATACAGGAGGCATGTCTACTCATTAGCAGGAGGATAATGGGAGGTCATGGCATGAAGTTGAATTGCTGATTTGGAATCTTGTTTATGCTACTAAAAGGCTGAAATCCTATTTGATTTATAGGTTTTTGTGGTGCTTACCTCTTGTGGTTTGTTGCCTCATGTCATGAGATACATAGGTGATAATCCAAAGGTGCAAAGGTAGATTATGGCTCTTCAAGACTTTGATATGAGTTTCATCAAAGAGGATAATGTGAGAGCTCACATGGCTGATATGCTCACTTACAGAGAATTTCAGGTAAGGCCCAAATCTATCCAGGATGTTGAGAAGCAGGTTGTACCTCTAGTCCTAACTTGCATGAGGAGTTACAACATATTGATGGTATATTTTTTTTTGATGGGGCTTTTAAGAGAAGTGTTGGCAAAGGAGGATCAAGGTTTGTTCTTGTTGATGAACAAGGGAAAGAGCTATGGTATGGCTATCAAGA
The DNA here is from genome assembly GCF_041138505.1 of Cibotium barometz. Lineage (NCBI taxonomy): Eukaryota > Viridiplantae > Streptophyta > Polypodiopsida > Cyatheales > Cibotiaceae > Cibotium > Cibotium barometz. The sequence goes on from NC_141093.1 coordinate 24,149,394, forward strand.
GATAGAAGTAAAGAGCAACAATGAGATTGAATATTTCAGCCTTCTATGCTTGGGTCTTGAAGAGTGCAAAGGAAGAAAGGTCAAAAGGCTGATCATAAAAGGTGATGCCATGCTCATCATAAGGAAAGTACAAGGCACTTGGAAGCTCAACAACGATGAGATGAAAGGCTGGTTGTTAAAGGTAAGAATACTTTGTAACAATTTTCAAGCTTTCCAAAGATGGCATGTATACAAGGATGACAACAAGAGAGCCCATGAATTGGCTTGGCACAACAAGTCTTTACCAACGACGTACATGCTATAAAGGTCCAAGAGGCTCAAGGTAGAGAGTCTCTTTATGAGGAACAATATGTTCTTCTTAAATGTTTTGCAAGAAAAAACTTGGGTGCTTCAAAGAGAAAGGCCATTGTCAAGAGAGCCATGAGGATGTCTTGATTGGTGATAACCTTTATCACAAAGGGATTGATAGTGTTATGCGAAGAGTTTTATGTCATGATCAGATTGATTGGTGATAACCTTTATCACAAAGGGATTGATGGTGTTATGCGAAGAGTTTTATGTCATGATCAGATTTAGGATTGTTTAAAGGCTTGCCATGAAGAGGGGTGTGGAGGCCATTATGGAGTCAACATCACAAAGAGGAAGATCTTCACAACCTAGCTTATATGGCCAAGAATGAACCGGGATTTTAATCATTGGTGCACAAGTTGTGATGATGAGTGCCAAGCTTTTCAAAAAAGCATGTTGATTCTAGAGCCAATGCATCATATCATGAGTTATGGATCTTTTGAAAAGTGGGGTATGAATGTTATAGGACCTCTTCCAGGGACCAAAAACAAGAAGCACTATATTATCACTGCAGTTGACTATGTGACTAGGTAGCCAGAAGCCAAGGCAACAAGCAATGCTTCAGCAAAACAGATGTGTAAGTTCCTTTATGAGATGCTTTGTTGTCATTTTGGAGTCCCTTTAGAGCTAGTTACTGATCAAGGAAGAGAGTTTAGGGCTGATGTGATGAAGGATCTTGCCAAGATGCTGAACATAAAGCACAAGTTTACTACTCCTTATCATTCCCAATGCAATGGGCTTGTGGAGAGTTTTAATGGTGTCTTACAAAAGTTGTTATTCAAGCTTGTAGAAGAAGATCCAAGGGTTTGGGATATGTCTTTGGACATAGCTTTATGGGCATGTAGGGTGTCAGAAAAGAATGCTACAGGGTTCACTCCCTATCATCTGGTCTATGGTGATGAGTGTGTATTGCCTATTAATATGATGCTCCCTTCACTTGATTTTATCTTGCAGCTTAATTTAGTACAAGAGGAACAAGAGAAGACGAGGTGGGCTAGCCTACACTCTTTTCTTTTGGATAGGGATGAAGCAATCAAGTGGTATGAAAAAACTAGTCAAAAGAGGATTAAAGCATTCAATGAGAAGCTGGGCATCAAGGATTTGGAAAAGGGTATGCTTGTGTTGAGATATAACAATGTACTTAATACCACTTTCCAAAACAAGTTTAGAGTGAAGTGGGAAGGTACTTATGTTGTGTATGAATTTCTTTCAAATGGAAGCTACCAGTTGAAGGATCTTGATGGCAGGATGCATCCAAGTAGAGTCAATGGCTTGAGGTTGAGGCTATATCATATCAGAGTCATGTAGACCACAACAGAGAGAATGCAACCCTTTAAAGTGTTTTCACAACAAGGTTGGGGAAAATATGTAACAGGATTTTTGTGCCCTATGCAAACATGATGAAGAGGTAGATGTAATGTATATATGTTGGTTTTTAATGAGGTTTTGTTGGCCAAGATGGTTGCCATAGTTTGAAATCAGGCATGTGGGTAGGCCATACACCTTCTACAAAGGGATAGCTATTCGTGATGTGCGGGGAGATCCAGAAGGACGCAGGTGATCAAAAAAAAGAAAGATGCAGGGGATTTCGTTGGGCGGCAACCCTTTTTTAAAGAGGGAAGGTAAAAAGATCCTTTTTGGTTTTATAAAGAGGGATTTTTCGTTGGAGATCGTGTGAGGGTCTAAGAAAAGGACAAGACACAGCCAATCGCCAGAAGACTCAGAGAAGAAGAGCTCAGAGTGTGAAGTCTGTCAGAATAGTGAGAGTAAGTGTGGGCAGTGCCAGAGCAAAGGGAGTGAGTGACCTAGAGGATTAATTGAAGGTTGCAGGAGGCAAGTTCATGATCTCTATCTAAACCTCTAAAAGAACTTGGTGCTACTCAATACATGCTCAACTGTTGTTTATGTTTGAAGAAGAAGACTGAGAGAGTGAGTAAAAGCGAGAAAGGAGTCTGCACAAGTTGGCTGTGGAATCCAGAAAGAGATTTAATGCTGTGGAGATGAAGATGAGGGCGTGAAGAGTTGCTAGGAGCTGCCTACATAGTATCCCTTTGTTTTTATGTTTTCTTCTTTCTTGTTTGAACCCAGGGTCTCGGGGTTGTTAGGACTGGTTCTAATGATGCACATATCAAGAATATGGCATCGTTGAGTCTAATCCTGTGTAAGTGAATGATTGAGTTTTATGTTGTTTTGATTACGATGGCTATGATGTTTTGATTGTGATTGTTGAAAAGATCAATTGAGAATGCTGTCTGATTGAGTGTTGAGAGTTGGCTAACTAGGGATAGAGTCAGCTAAAGAACAGCTATGGTCAGATAAGAGCCAGTTGAATGTCAGGATAAGTCAGTTGAGGGTGTAGAAGGGTAGAGATTATCTTTTTAGGCCGAGAGGGAACCAAATAAGGTCAAGTCTGACAATCAAGAGACTATTAGATTCAGGCAGAGGTTTGCCAGCTCATGTCAGCTGATGTCAGAAGAGAGTCTATAGTGTTGAATCTTTGTAGGATCTAAGGTGTTTAAGGGTTGAGAGTAGCAGAGGACACAGCAGTGGAAAAGTTTGAAGTCAGATAATTCAGTTGGAATCAGATAATTCAGTTGGAATCAGACAATCAGCTGAGTCAGAATTGGTTCAGACAAGAGTTAGCTGAAGGTTAGAATTGGTTTAGACAATAGTCTGCTGAAGGGGTCAACTCACAGTCAGAAGGGAGGCTGTAGTGTTCAGGAGCAAGCAATTTGAGGATTGTTGTGTATGGAGGAAAATCTGGGAGTCTAGAGGACAAGAATCTAACTGAAAGTCTGATACAGTCAACTGGAGTTAGTCAGGGGTCAACAACAATCAGCTGGGGTCAGTTAAAATTAGCAGATGATTAGAGGAGGTCAGCTGAGGTGTTAGGATTGAAGGTCAGGGTTACTGAGAGTCAAATCTGACCTAAGAGGACATTTTGATGGGTCAGCTGATTCGTATTGAAGAAAGTTACGAGTCTGACTACATCAATAGAGGGCTAGTCAGCTAACTGATTCGTATTGAAGAAAGTTAGGAGTATGACTACATCAATAGAGGACTAGAGGATAGTTGCAGGGCTGCTGGGTGTTTTGAGCTAGGTGTTTTTTGCGAGTCGAAAGCTATAGAGGCCAGATTTAGATTCTTGTTGCTCTTCCCAACGTGCGTGCACACACTCGAGTGTAGACACATACACACGTGTATGTATGCATGCATGCGTATGCACACACAAGCGCATGTGCACGTGTATACATACATGCATGCATCCACACACATAGGCACATAAATGCACTCACACACTCTCTCGCGTATGTGCACACAGAGACACATACATTTGCATATACATAGGCACACATACATACAAGCACACATAAGGTGCACGTGCACATGTGACTGTCGACACACAATCATACGCGTGCACACACAAAGTTGATACACACAGTCTCAGCGTGAGGGTAACATGAGTCACCTTCGGTAAGGCTTTAATAGATGCGGGTGTACTCACACCGACATGTGTGCGCATACACTATTGATGCATAAAGGCACACACACTCACACGCACGTGCGTACACACAAAGTTGGCATGCACACACTCGACACACATATGCATGCATATATATACATACAAGGACACACAAGGTGCACGTGCACATGTGACTGTTGGGACACACAATCGTACGCGTGCACACACAAAGTTGATACACGCAGTCTCAAAGTGAGGGTAACGTGAGTCATCTTCGGTAAGGCTTTAATAGATGAGGCTGTACTCACATAGACATGTGTGCGCACACACTATTGACGCATAAAGGTACACACACTCACATGCATGTGCGTACACACAGAGTTGGCATGCACACATATGCATGCATATATACATAGACACTTCCACTAGTGTGTACACACATAAACACACACAATCGACACACACACTTGTATGCATGTCCATGCACACACACATGCACGTGATGTATATACACATAAAGGCATACACACATATACACATACTCTTGCATGTTTGCATGTACACACTTACACACACACACACAACACACATATACATGCACATGCACATACATGTACATGCACACTCGAGTATACACACATACACATACATGCACGTATGCATGCACACACATGCACATATAAGTGCATGTGCATGCGCACACATGTACACACAAATGCACGTACATACATACGTGCATCCATACACACACACATAGATGCACACCCACACTCTCTTGTACATGTGTACACAGAGACGTACACATGCATACATGTAAGCATACGCACACACACTGTCATGCGTGTACACAAAGGCAACACACACCCAATCACACACATGCACCTGCATGTACACACACACCCCCATATGTGCGCGCGCACACACAAGTGCACATGATGCACATACACACACTTGCATGCTTACACACAACACATACACAGACACATGCAAATACGCATGCATGCACACACACACATACATGTGCACGTATACATGCACATATGCACACACAAGCGTACATACACGTGCATATACGTACACACATGCATACATGCACATGTATATACATGCATACACACGTATACACACACACTTGCATACTTACACACACACATACTTACACATATACACACAACACACATAGATATACACATGCACGTGCACCCACACACATGCATTTATGTGCATACACATAAATGCATACACACGTATACACACACACTTGCATACTTACACACACACATACTTACACATATACACACAACACACATAGATATACACATGCACGTGCATGCACACACACACACCTTTATGTATGCATGCACACACATGCACACACAAGTGTTCATGCATACATACACACGTACACATGTACACACATGCACGTATATACACATGTGCATCCACACACACAAGCACATAGATGCACACCCACACTCTCTTGCGCACATGGACATAGAGATATACATGTGCATACACATCGAGCTATGTGCACACACACGGGACGACATACACAATCGCACGCGTGTGTACACAAGGTTGACCCATATAGTCGACACACACACAATTTGAGTGTGAGGGTAGCATGAGCCGTCTTTATTAAGGCTTTACCACTTGATGATGCACTCACACAAACACGTGCGCACACATTATTGACACAAAGGCACACACATTCGCATGCATGTGCACACTCACAAAGTTGGCGGGCACACAGTTGACACACACATGTACACGCATACACACATACATGTCCACATGTGTATACACACATATAAACACACACACGTACATTGTCTGAGTGCCAAGGGTGTATACTTAAAGTAGCGCGAGAGTGTGTGTGTGTGTGTGAGAGAGGGTGCATGTACAGGTGCATACATGTGGTGTGTGTGTGTGTGTGTGTGTGTGTGTGTGTGTGAGGGTGTAGTGTGTGAGTGTGTGTGTGTGTGGCTCGCCTGCGCCTGCGTCTGCGTCCTGTCTGGTTGCTGATCGCCTGTACCTACGAACTGTGTGATAGCTGCTCGCTTGCGACCTGTGTGAAGACTAAACGTGCTGCTCGCCTGTGTATTGCCGCTTCTGAACTCTCTACAGAATCTGCTGCCTACTCTGTATACTGCTTCCTCTCTGCGTTTTCTCCTGTCCACTGCTCGTGTGTGTGTGTGTGTGTGTGGTACAGCAGCTCCCGTGAGCACCTGGTTCCCTCGCAGCCTCAATTCGTCGCCAAAATTGCTCAGCAGACTGCCTCGCCATTATCCCAATCGCCCAGTTCTGCATTTTGGTCGCCGGATTCTGCTTCTGGAGTGCCCCCCTGCTCGTGGGTCCACTGCGACTGTTCGCTGGTGCCTCTGCAGCGCCCTCGATTCTCTGTCCAGCTGTCCTGATATTGCCTTTCTGCACCGACTTTACCTAGTGCCTATTATCTCATCATGGCTTCTCCTACAAAATATTATGCTCACAAAAAACAAAAGCAGGCTGTAGGTCAAGATGACCCTGTGCATGAAACGCCCGAGGCTGGGCTGATCTATGAGGTAATGCATGAAGGATTTCAGGATACACGCAAGAATTGGAAAGATCCTGTTCCTATGGTGGGACTTGCAGTGGATGTGGATGAAATCATAGATCCCATTCGAGAATATGCGAAGCATGCTGTGATTATTTTTTTTCCAGGCAGGATGCCTGTTGTTGCTGCTGATGTCGGGAATTGGTTGACACGGACATTGGGTGGTTGTTTTGTTCGCAAAGTCCACTATGTGGCAAGAGGTTTCTTTGAGGTCATTATGGTGGATGAGCACCATAAGCAAACGCTTTTAGAGCACTCCCCTCTCTTCTATGGAACAGATGGTTCATGTATTGCCATGGTCCCCCACCAGAGACTATCAGGCTTTGATTAAGCATCGCTGTCCTGTTTGGGTAGAAGTGGTGGACTTCCCCCAATGTTTGGCCTCCTTGTTACCTAAAATTGCAGCATCTCTAGGAAAGGTTGTATGCCCTCCTAGACCAAATGGCAACTCAAATCGATTCTGTATTTTATGGGACACGGATCAGCCCACTCCGGAATCTTATGCTGTTACCATAAATAATGTTTCCATGGGGAGTGCTCTTTTCAGACTCAAATGGGGTCTTTTTGCAGGCGCATGCTTTGAGTGCAAAAAGTTTGGACATATGGCATCTCAATGTCCTCTGGTCCTCCATAAGATGCCGCCTGATGCCTTGCCCATCCCAATGCAGAATAAGGACACTCCTGGTCCTTCAGGGGTTAAAAACAAAAGTCTAAAGACTCCTGTTATGCCTCAAGAAAAAGGCAAAATGCCAGTCTCTTCTAATATGAATGTAGCTGTGGCTAATCCCTCTACTTCTTCACCAAAAGGAAAAGAAAAGACACTTCAAGAAACATCTCAGCCACCACGCAGGTCAATTATCCCCAGGCGTCCTTTGCCTTCTAGAACTTGGAATGGAGCCTCCTCTAGTGGGCATACCCCAGAAGAAAATTCTGGAATTGGCATCACCTGGGCTACTGTAACTGCAGGTCGTACTCTATTTCCCAAAGAAGAGGCTGCTAGCTTGCTAGCCACCCGTCTCATAGATATTCCTCCTCCTGATCGGGGTGCAGACCCTGTGGAGGAAATGCAAACTTGAGCTACTTTTTTGTTCATACTGTACATACACTATAAATATGATGTCATATATCACAGTTTTGACTCTCAATGTACAGGGTTTGTGTGACCCTAAAAAGTGGAAGATGGTTTGGGCATATTTGAAGAGTATGCAGCCAGATATCGTTGCTCTTCAGGAACACAATCAACATCACTACGCTGGACAGCAAGGCCATTATGCTGGTTATGATATTTTTTATGCAGGCCACCATGCCTTTTCGGCTGTACTTTTTCTTGTGAAACATCATTTACAGCCAGTCATGGCATTTAATGACCTCCAAGGCAGATGGATGGTTATGCAGTGCTTTATTCAGGGTGAAATCTTTGAATTTGCATCAATATATGCATCTCAATCCTCTCAGGCTAGAGGACAGATATGGCAGCAAATGAAATTGTACCCTTGGAGATAGAAAGCATTCATATGTGGAGATTTCAATAATGCCCCTCAACCTGGTGATAATACATCCGGTCGTACACATATGCTTGCTACTGAGACGTCTTCGTAGGAAGATTTTGTAGCAACGCTTAATCTGATTGATCTTTGGAAAGAATCTCAGCCCTTGATGCCTGGGTATACCTTCCAACATAATGCACAATCCACTTACAAAGCTCGCCTGGATCGATGGTATCAGCTTGATCCGTTTCATTATGATACTCTCACGACCAAATTGTGGGTGGATTATACATTTACATATTCAGATCATGTATCCTTATGGCTCAGAGTTCATCTGCAGGACATGCCTGATGACAGATTGCCACTTCGAAGGTTACTTATCATCAATAATAGTTACTTGGAGCATGATGCATTCAAAGCACTGATACTTGAGGCCTGTCAGCCACTCTTTCCTCAATCTTTCATTGACTTGGATTATGCATGGACAGCTTTTATTGCTCGCATCCGTGATTATGGTAAACAGTATCTGGAAGGTTGGAGACAGACTGTTGCTTATGCTAAGCAAACATGCCAATCGTTAATCGAGCTTAGTCATCTTCGCTCCCTAACTTTGGCTGAAACCACTTCTTTATGTCAAGCTCGTCTCACTGTATTCAGGTAAATGATCACCGAAAGCTTGTCAAATGGGAGATACGGGCACGACAACAGGCGCTTTTGGACAAAGGCTGCTCTTCTAACTTTGGCTGAAACCACTTCTTTATGTCAAGCTCGTCTCACTGTATTCAGGTAAATGATCACCGAAAGCTTGTCAAATGGGAGATACGGGCACGACAACAGGTGCTTTTGGACAAAGGTTGCTCTTCTAAAAAAATTTTCAAGAGTTTACATTCCAGAAAACAAGCTGCATCTATATGTCGCACTTTAATTTCAGATGACACGTGGACCTCCACCCGAGCACATTTGGCTGCGACTTGTGTTACCCATTTCTCCTCTCAATTTGGTGAAGACGATTCTCACGCCATGGAAGTGTGTGATGCACGTCATCGGTTATTACAGCATGTATCCCCCATCCTTTCTGCTACTCAGGCGCAACAACTAGAAACAAAATTCTCTGAACAAGAACTGTCTGATGAAATCAGGTCCTGTGGCCGATGGAAAGCTCCAGGATGGGATGGCCTTACAGTTGAATTTATTCTTGCATATTGGGACACCCTCAAATTACCTTTGCTGCGTATGGTAAACATTGCCTGGGAGACAAGGCAAATGCCAGCTTCCTGGAAAAAAGGATTAGTGAAGCTGTTGCCTAAAAAACACTTATGTCAGTCTTTGGCAGATTGGAGACCAATTACCCTTATGCCGGTGATATACAAGATTATCAGTAAAATGGTTGTCAATCGCATAAAGGGTTGCTTGAATGATGGACTCCATTCTGCACAGTATGGATTTATTCCTCGCAGGCACATTACAGATAACATTGCAAATGCTTATATTGGCATTGAATATGCCAAATACATGCAGCAGGATGTCTTATTATTGCAAGTGGATATTGCTAAGGCTTTTGATACTATTAAATGGGGTTTCATTCAAGAAACCATGCGTGCTCTGGGATTCGGAGAAAAAATGCAAAATATCATTTACTGGCTTTATGCTGATAGCCAGGCGGCTTGTATATTGTCAGGAGATCTCTCAGAATCATGGACTTTGCATCGTTCAGTTAGGCAGGGATGCCCTTTAAGTGCTCTTTTGTATGCTATAGCGACGCATCCCATGCTTCTTTATATAGATCATTTGGTTGATATTGGCAGTCTTCATGGATTGGACATTCAGAATAGACGTCAGTTGGTTGCTCAGGCATATGCTGACGATTCTTTTTTTCTTCCTCGCAACACACATCAAGATCTCTCTACTTTGATGCAGGCTCTTTCTTTGTTTGCCCTTGCGGCTGGCCTAGAAATCAATTTTTAGAAATCTAAATTGTTGCCTCTGCATTCAAAACAGTGGCATAATTTGCTATGGCCAGGAGAAATAGCTCACTCCACTCATTTGATTCGGCATTTGGGATATCCTTTGGGATGGTCAGTCACTCGCCGACAACAAACAGATTGGGTCTTGGCAAAGCTCAAGAAAAAGTTGGAATACTGGAAACTTGCAACATGGCCATTGCATGTTCATTTACGGATTCTCCAATCCATCTTGGTTGCCTATATTCAGTTCTACCTTCCTCTCATCAGGTTTTCTAAGGAGGAGCTGAAATTATTTATGTCCACCATCTTTGAGATATTCTGGAGGTTGAAGCAGGAGAAAAAGAGTGTACGTTTGCTTTCGGCAAATCATTTGTGCACCCCTAAAATGCATGGAGGCTTAAATATCCTTAATTTACAGGTGCATATTCTTGCCCACAGAGGTAAACTGATGCTTCAATTTCTGGAAGGCACTCAGCCTTGGACAGCGATGATCCGTCATTTGTTACTTCATCTGACGACTTCGGCTTTTGGCCATTGACAACCTACTCATTGGGATTTTATTCTTGGTTACATTACTGGCAAAATTAAGGGCTGTCCTGTGGCTTACTTGCTGATTGGAAGCTTGTCCTTTCAAATTTAAAATGGAATGGTCGCGGATCCTTACAAGGCAACTCTCTCCGCGCTGAGAGCATCCACTGGTCCAAAGCATTTTCAGTTTCCCTGGTGGTGCAAGAACCCCGGCGTTCATATTTTCTCCACTCATCACAGGGTGTTACCTCTGTGGGAGATGTCATCCATCCTGATGGCTCCCCTCTTTCTTTTCCACAGGCTGCTGCACATTATGGCTTGGGACCTCATTATCGTCGTCTTTGGTGTGATATAATTCAGATGCTTCAGCCTTTTTTGCCGATTCCACTGTTGGAAATTCGAGATCGCCTGCAGGATTGGACTATCTCCTCTTTTGATTCTTCATGCCATCCCTTGAGGCTATCTGATATTACAGTTGCTGGTCTGTATAAACATTTGTTGCCATTGCCTTGGGTTTCTGAAAGGGCAAATCTCTTCTGGCATATGCATCGGTCATCTTGGTGGTGGAAAAGACGATTGCGATCTATTTGGCAGTCGAAGCTTCCTCTTCGACAATAGCTCTTTTTATCGCGTGTTCTTTTGGCTGTTATTCCCTCAGGACAGTTTCTGGCACGTAGACATATATCCTCATCCACTTGCCATAGATGCTCTGCTTCCAGGGAGACAGTCATTCATATTTTTTGGAGCTGTCCTTCTTCTCGTCAATTTTTTCTTCCTCTCATCCAGCTTCTGCGGGCTAGATTTCCAAATATGATATTTGGAAAGTTTTTCTGGCTATTTGGTCTTCATTTGCCCAGACCAGAGTTCTCTCTTTTCTTCTCATGGGTGCGCTACTGGGCTTTATGGACACTATGGAAAGTCCGCAAAACCATGCAGTTTTCGGTGATGTGGTTTTTTTGCTTTTTCTTTTTTTCGGTACTCCCTGCATCAATCTTTCTTCGATTGCATGCAGGTTGACCAAATAGATCATGATGTATATATGTCTTATATTGACATCTTCAGTTGATGTACTTTGGGACTATCTACTTTGGATAGTCAACTTGTAAATCTAATATACTTATGATTCCACTAAAAAAAAAAATCTAATATACTTATGATTCCACTAAAAAAAAAATCTAATATACTTATGATTCCACTAAAAATCTAATATACTTATGATTCCACTATAAAAAAAAAAGTGTGTGTGTGAGGGTGCATGTACACGTGCATACATGTGGTGTGTGTGTGTGTGTGTGAGAGAGAGAGAGAGAGAGAGAGAGAGAGAGAGAGATGGACCCACACACAAGTACACACACATTTATAGTAGTTCCAATATAAGCTCACAAGTTGGTACATAAGGCAATTGAAATAGGTGATTGTGCTGAGTTTTGTTTCCAAGCACGCGTCCATGACTTGCATGCTCTCTCCTGCCACATGCTCTCTTTTCTGAAAGCTGCACAATTGCTCAAATACAACAATACGGGAAACTAATCCCATATCTACCACATGGCAAGTGTGAGAGCTCTTCCCTAACGACGGGTCACATGGCAGCAGTCTAATACCAATAAGGCAAGCCCCGGGGGGAAAAGACAAAGTGGAACCGAAATGCAAAGCTGGTAATTACGCCATGCCTGAGAATGGATCAGCGCAGAATAATGGGCCTGTGGGCGAGGTCCCAGAGTACGCCAACCAGCGTAAGCTTCATGCTCTCCCTTTGTCTCTGTACGCGCAGACTGCCCTGGAACTGAAGCCGAGACTGCGGGCAAAGCTGCCGCCTGCGCAGGATGCCCTAACCAACAGATTTGTGCAACGGCCCCCAAAGCTCCTGACCCTGGTATGCTTTCAAACTTTCTTCTTTTTGACATGGTTATCATGGTCTGCTTCAAGGTAAACATGGAATTCATTAGGGTAAGTCATGTGGCTAACTCACACGGGAAGGGGTAAGGATAAAACACGTGGAATTTGTAAGGGGTATGTCACATGGACTTCATGAGGATAAATCATACGTTAAGGGTAAATCACATGAATTAGATTAAGCTGCATGTGATTTGTAAGGGTAAATCACATGGAATTCATGACAGTAAGTCATACAACAAGGGTAATCACATGAAAATATCACATGGAATCTATGATGTGCTTTAAGGGCTAATCATATGGTATTCAGATGCATTAATTACATGATGTGCTTGAAATATCATTCACATAAACTGGAATTAGATGGAATACATGATGTGTTTGAAAGGTTAATCACATGGCTTTCATGATGTGCTCGAAGGTTAAGTGAGATGCCATTACATAGTAAGACCCAATCACATTGCTCTTTATGCAACCCGCATGGGATTTCAAGTACTGCCAAAATATTAATATTCAATGTTTCATTGAGAAATCTGGTATTTTATGTGCTGTCTGTAGATCTGGAACAAATTGCAGAGCGCATGCAGAGTGTGAAGCACAAAATCTTGGTGTTGTCTGGCAAAGGTGGAGTTGGGAAGAGTACATTCGCATCACAACTATCATTTGCATTAGCAGGAAAGGATAAGCAGGTCGGTCTTCTTGACATTGACATCTGTGGGCCGAGCATCCCCAAAATGCTGGGACTGGAGGGTCGAGAGATTCATCAGAGCAACCTTGGCTGGTCACCGGTGTATGTGGAAGATAATTTGGGTGTCATGTCTATTGGTTTTATGTTACCGGACCCCGATGAGGCAGTTGTATGGAGAGGGCCGCGGAAGAATGGGTTAATAAAGCAGTTCTTGAAGGATGTCTATTGGGGTGATCTTGATTATCTCGTGGTGGATGCTCCACCCGGAACTTCAGATGAGCACATCTCCATTGTGCAGTATCTCAAGACAACCAATGTGGATGGTGCCATAATCGTGACCACACCACAAGAGGTATCAATCATTGATGTGAGAAAGGAGATAAATTTTTGCAAAAAGGTTGGAATCCCAGTTCTTGGTGTGGTTGAGAACATGAGTGGGTTGCTCCAGCCATTAGCTAATATGAAGTTTAAGAATATAAAGGATGATGGTGAAGAGGAAGATGTCACCGAAGCTGTTATGGAAGAGCTCGGGCAGCGCTCTCCTCACCTGCAATCAGTCTATGCGTTTTCGGAAGTTTTCTACATCCTGGGTGGAGGGGCTGAAAAGATGGCCAAGGATATGAAGGTTCCTTTTCTTGGGAGGGTGCCTTTGGACCCAGAGCTAAGCCGAGCAGCTGAAGAAGGACGTTCTTGTTTTGCGGATGCACGGTGTGGTTCAAGTGCTCCGTTTCTTAACAGGATAATCGATATGGTTCTGGGTATTGTTGAAGCAAAGACCATGTAAACTATCCAATTTTGTGACAGGGTTTATCTGACCTTATGATGCTATAACCCTATGCATTTCCAAGCAATGGGTGCTGGTAGACAAGTTACTGTACTAGAGGACACTTCATGGTGTCACACTGTCTTCTGCTTGAGGCACTGGGTGGCCTTATATTGTTAACTAAGAAACAGATACATGCAGGAAGGTCATGAACACAGACTTGTGATGCTTAAGAGTTTTTATTATGTGCAGATATGTACATATATATCAGAGTTATGATTATGGTGTTGTGCTCTTTTCAAGTTTTTTATTGGCTTGTTCTGGAGTAGAAGTATTTAGGGTCGTCTTCTGGCCTGGACTTTTTATCAAGCTTGATCTTCTCTATTAAGGTTATCCTTTGCAGGAAATGTTCAACACATGAGTTATGGAAGTTGGAAAGTTTTTGGGACTTGCAAATGTCAGCTCGGGGGAGTGCATCTCAATGACCAGCCTGGCTGATAGGTTACAGGCTGGCTGACTGCATAAAGTGATTGTAGGCCAGCTCTTCTTCTCTTACTTGTAGGCACTCTTTAAGTATATTTTTGTACTTGACTATGCCATGGTAATGCCTCTTGACATTGATGAATAGAGTAGGTTCTTCGCAGGTGTGTATACAGTTTGTTATGTGTAGTATAGCTAGGGCCTGGGTCAGTTCTTTTAAAGCTCATCTTTAGAAGGTAGATCAAGTCGCCTCACAATTATTCTCATATATTCAATCTGTGAGAAATTCAGCATTTGATATGGATACAGCTCCTCAGAGTTGAGACACGGTGTGGGCCAACAAACACTGGTTTTGGTTATGAGCATGTGGGCTTTGTGTTGTAAGTTGGCACATTAAGTTCCATAGGCCCTAGTGCTTCTAGCATATGTGCCAGTAAAGTTGTGGTTATTGTTTTTTTTTTTGCGGGGAGCCTCACCCCTTGAGGCGTCCCACAGATGGCGGATGCCACATCCACCATTGGGCTATTGTCCCCGTCCCCTTAAGTTGTGGTTATTGTTATCGTGTACACTTTTTCAACTATAAGTCACCATTCAAGAATGATGTTTTAATGTCTTAGTTCATGCATTTTCCATTCATGATGGGCCAAGAAAGCAATAACAAATCCGATAGTGGTCGTACAAGAAGTGGAAGAAAAAGTTCCATCACAATCAGTCCCTTTCTACTAGTCATAACCTTTTGCAATAAGTCTAGCCTTGAATTGATTTGATCCATCTGTGTTTCTTATGACTTTGAAAGCTCACTTAGTACCAATAGTTTTTTGAATTGAGGCCACACACTCCTTAGGGACTCTATACCCTCATTGGACCAACACTGTACACATGAGTGCTCCACTAGGCTTCACCATACCTGTAGTAACCCCAACCTTGCTAATCTCAGTTCCTTACACAACACTAATTTCAACCCAATCACTTCTCCCTTTTACCCTTTAGTGAACAAACTCTTTCCATGTTGAATAATCTAGAAAGAGGGTTGTACATGGGTTGAAAGATATCCTAAGGCAAGGAGCTGCTCATAACTCAAGGGATGTCCTTAAACGTGTTGTATGAAAAATATCCAAATACATGAATAAGTTTGATGGTTCCATGGATCCATACGAGTTCATGCAACCGTTTGAATGGCATTGCATTGTGATGCTTTTAGATATATTGACCACATGTCTCTTAGGTTCAAGCTTTCACATTATTTTTAACGGAGAAAGCCAATCGTCAATGGTTTACAACATTGCGGCCTAAAGTCAAGGTTTAAAACTTCAAAGGCAGTTTTCATCTATGGGTTCTTGAGGTAGGGTCACTCTAGTGGTGTGCATCACATGAATTTTACTCAATTGAGCGGAAAACTAATGAAACCATTTGAGATTTTATCCTTCGGAGAAAAACTTTGGATTCACCGTGTGAACCATGGGAAAATTTGAATATGACGCTCAATTGAAATGATGTTTTATGATGGGGCTTAAGAAAAATGACTTCCATAATTTGATCCTTATATCAAATCTTGAGACCTTTGACCAATCTTGAAAAGAGGCTATCTTTAATGACAACGTGTTGGATGATAACCTAGAAGTGGAAAATTCCTCAACCAAACAAGGGGTTATTTTCGGAGCTCACCACTCAATAGTTTTACACTGCTTTGATGGAAAGAGAAATTTAGGATGAAAAAGGAGCTAAACATCAACAAAATTTGAAACCTCTTTCACTTGGGGGTGTAGCCAAAGCTTTATATTGCAATCACTGCAAACATCGCCATGAAACCACACTTTGTCCTAAAGTTTGTGTAATCGAACTAAATTAATCACAAACCAACCTTGTTTGATTGTTGTATCATCTCAATACTGTACAAATGAACCAACACGAGACATAAAACCCTCACACTCTATAAGTCTAAGAACTCACATTAGAAAATATAGAGCCCTTGGCCCTGCGAATGAGACCAAACAAGGGGAAAAAGTTGTCCCCTTGAAATGTAAGATTTGTGTGTTAGACTATGTGTTAGAAGCAGATCTTATCCTGGGAAGGGATTTGGCTACCTTGGTGCAACCTATACCAAACTTTGTCAGTCAAACATGTGCCATGAAGATTTCTAACAAAGAAGTGGTGGTGCCATTTTGTGACAAGGATGAAATAACACTTAACGCTCTTTATAACCTTGTTCGAAAAGAGACGATTAGCCTCTACATCAAAAACCACTCTTGATGACCCATCTTCTCTGACGAAGATGCTTTACCAATGAACTCTCTTAATCAACCATATCTCCAAAGAAGAAACCAGTCCCAAATCTACATATTCAAAGTCCTTAAACTACAGATCTCCAAGGTGGTCATTCCATTTAACCAAGGCTCAGAATAAGGGCCACATCTTTTGAAGGAAGAGCTGTCCATGATATAACCATTGTGTCTCAAAAACAAGAACCTCTCTTCTACAAGTGTCACCAGGGAAGCAACAGCATCTCAAGGTCCACAAAACCTCGTCTATAATAGCCACTCCTAGAAACATTTCCCAATCACTAATAGTGGTACCAATGGTCAAACCTATGTCTAACAAAGAACCCAAGGATAAAAATTCTACTTCAAGGAAAAATCCTTGACCGACAAAGGAAAACCTATCATCGTGACCTCGTCACAATGATAACCCCTCTTGCTAAAGTCCCTAAGTCTCTAATAATAAAAGAGATCGAATTCACAATTGGATTTGGTAAAATTCAAGAGATAGCCTCAATATCGATAGCCACTTCTCTGTTGAAGACCCCAGCTTTATCATCAATGCTGCCATAACCCATAACTAAACCCACTTCTCTATTGAAGACCACAGCCTTATCATCAATGCTGCCATAACCCATAACTAAAGCGTCACCAACTCATATCAAATTAGGTACAACTTCTTGCTTTCTTTTTGCTCTATTTTATGTGTTAACATAGAGCCTAGGAAATCTCATTCTAAGACCATTGAGATATTTTCAAAAGCATCAAACGGTGGGTGGAAAAGCAAGTGCTTCAAAGATTCTATAAGGGTAGAAATCATGTTTGGCTATCTAGTTAAACTAAGCTACATTCACAAAAACAAATTCAACGGCTTGACAAGAAGAAGAAAATAAAGCGACATCAAACATGGCATTCAAAGAAATTACACAAGAAAATTTCAGTAAAGAAAGTGTGGATTCTAATGATAATACTACAAACCCTAGGCGATAACACTGTAAGCCCCAGGCTATCATGAAGGTTTAGATCCCAGAAAGACAAACCATGCTCCCAAGCCTTGCATATCTTGTGAGGAATCTTCATCTTGCTTCTTCTTTCCCCTTCTTGGAAGTTAAAAGTTTCCCCTAAACTACACTCTAATCTTCGAGCAGCTTCCACCAACCCATCAAATCCATTGATCGTGAGATCAATGGCTGCTACTACAAGATTCAATTTATTCCAAAAACCATGGACAAACCATTCTCCCATTAATGTCTTGTTGGCCTATCTGTAAGAGCCAAACACGACTCTGTAGAGTAAGGTATGGAATTTAGCCGCATAATCCTTTGAGAAGTTGGGTGCCTCATCTATTTATGTAATATGAGGCCAAACATTTAGTTTGGAGTCTCCCAATTAAGAGTAGGTTTATGCAAAGTCCTAGAAATAATTATTAGAAGGATGCCAACTGATTATTTTGATATGTACAAGGGATATTAGTCCCTTGGACTATTCTATGCTAAGAGGGGTGTGTTAGATATCTGGTAGTACTTCATCGTGAGGTCATGCACTTATGTCATAGACACTTTTGTCCCACTAGGTTTTTCCCCATGGCCATCCAAGTGTGAACAAGCACCTTTGTTAAGGCTAACAGATAGCTTCGAGGGAGCAACTCATCTCTACTTACCTCAACATGTCATGGGAATATTTCTGATGGCCGAGCTCGTAACCCTTGAGGTCTGCAAGTTCAACACCACCATGGGTAGCTGACATGCATTAGAGAGAGATTTATCAAGAGGGATGGCTGAATTGCACAATGGGAGAGTATCCTTGTGTTATGAGAGAAATTATCTTATATATATGGCCATAAGTGTTCGTACACTTAAATTATGTATAAACAGGTTCCCAAAGCTTCTATTTAGCCTATTTCTTGTACATTACTTCATCTCATACTATATTGATGCATTACAACACTAGGCAGATCATCCTAGCTCACATCACATGCCCTTGGAGTAGAAAATCTCGTTAATTATCCATTGGACCTTTATGGGAACCCGCCCATAAATAAGTTTGAGATTTGGACACCGTTGCCATTAATTATCCATCGGACCTTTATGGACACCCGCCCATAAATAAGTTTGAGATTTGGAGAGTGTTGCTTTATGGCTCATTTATTCATGAGTTTGGTGTGTCCATCCTTGACATTTGATGTAGATTACTCATGCTTTAGCATATAATTGGGTGTGGTAACCTTGTTAACCATAAAATGGGTTAACATATCTCCCTTCTTGATGTCAATTGCGTTCTCATAAGATTGGATTAAAGATGTTGTCTAGAGTTAGGTGTATGCTTGGTGTTGATGATAAGGAAATTTTGCATGTCGTTGATCCTCCAAAGGGATGAAGAAGCTAGTTAGTAAATGAAAATGTAATAGTGAATGGAATCTTAATTAGGGTGGTGTCTATTTCTTTTTTTTAATGTTATATTTTGTTCTGGCAATCACATGTAAGGTTATAATATTTATTGCAGTTATGGTTGTTAACAATGGAAGAAGAGGGGTAGAGGTCTGGAGAGGAGCATTGACAAGCAAGCCCTATGGGCACATCTTTTTGGTTTAATGTGTCTCTTTGCATATTGTTAGAGGATCTTGTAGTAGTAACTTGACCTGATTTTTATCCCATGTGCTTTTTTATCCATTAACAATGAAGTACAAAAGGGGTGAGTCTTTAAACTCTTGAATTCTCAAATTTCATATGTTCAATTAGGATAAAATTTTTATTTGCTTGTGGTTTTGCCACTGTAAGAATGTAGAAAAAAATGTTGGGATTTCATTCATATTTTTGCTATACCATATGTAGATACTTGTTTTTTTAATCTACAAAAATACTTGTTTTTGCCTTTCTTGAAATATGTTGTGATACACTACTTTTTATTTTTTTAAATACACCAGCTTGAAAAGACAAGGAGCAGGCAGTGAGCTGCCCTTGCCTGCCTACCCCTCAGCCCCTTAAGCTGCACCATTTTTGTGAGGTATCACCCCAGTGAGATAACTTTATTTTGTTTCTATTTTATTTTTCGTTCCATGCCATTGGTGAGATAAGCCAATTATGAGAAATAGAAATTGGGCACATTGTCATATTCTCATATAGTAAATTTAGTATTAAAATAAAAAAATCTTATAAATGACTATAAAACACTAAAAACATAAAAATTGAGCATTTATTACTTTTTTAAAAGTTATTTTAAACAATATTTTAATATAATAATAATAATATTAAAACTAAAAATCACCTTATAAATGATATAAAATCTCATACTTGGATAAAGCATGAAACATTTAGCATTTCTTATTTTTATAGTTTGTGAATCAGAGCTATTGTTTGCAAGTCATGGCTATTTTTCTATCACTATATGGAGCCAATAGACTGTACTTAAAAATAGGGGGCACATAAAGCTTAAAGTTTAGTGTTCAAGTCAAGATCGCTTTGTCGAAGCATGTGTCATTGGATCTTGCCTTTGAGCCGAAATGCAACTTCCCTATGTGGATGCACGAGCTCCTTTGTCATGTTCTCACTCTGTTGTCACACTGGAATGCTCCTTGCCCATGGAGTAAAGGTAGAGCTCTCATGCCTAGATGGAGGCAAAAAGAGATGGTCCTTTACGAAGTTTTTCTCACAAAAGACAGGGGAGGAAGAAGGTAATGGAATAGGGAAACCTACAAGCAAACCTATTCAAGAGAAAGCATCGATCTAGCATGCATGGATCCAATAGCATACAAGCAAGTAAGAAGAGGTGATTGTGTATTGGTTATTGTAAAAAAATGACTTATATACAAGTGACTAGTTTTTACACTCGACCGACCAAACATAAAAATCTCTATCTTTCCCTCTTTCTCTCATCTTCTCTTCTTTTCTCTTTCTCTCTTTCTCTTTTTCTCTTTCGCTTTCTCTATTTCTTTCTCCTCTTTCTAGTATTTTTTCTTTGAATAAATAATAAATAAAAATAAAAAACTAAATTTTTTTATAATGTGACGTGTGAGCCTATGTTACCACATGGCACTTTTTTTTGAAGTTCTTTTTTTTGTGTGATGACATGGCACACATAAGCTTATGTTGCCAGATAGAACTTTTTTTTGGGGGGTGATGATGTGGCATACGTGAGCCTACGTACTTAAAAAAATATTTATTTATCTTTGTCAAGTTTTTTTTAGTGTGTGTTCATGGAAATTTTTTCCAAGGGAGGAGGTGTTTCAAAAATTTAAGGGAAGTAATTTAAAGAGTCGCCCGGGGGGGGCGGGGGGGGGGATTAAAAGGGCCTAAGGGGGGAATATTTTAGAGGAGAGATTGAGTGTGCATGCGTGTATATGTGGGTGCACATACAAGTGAGTGTGCATGTATGTATGTGCTATGTGCTTGTACATATTTTTAATTTTTGGTAGTCTGTTTTGGGTTTCAAGTTTTTTATCATTTCGTATTTGTGTATATACAACTAATAGGAAGTGCTACATTACATATGTACAACATTTTTTAAGGTTTTGGCTTACCGTGTAGCCTCACTGAGCGAAGGTGACTAAAGGCTTGATGTCGTTGTGGCCGGCTTCGTTGGCATGCTTGATTCAACTTTGTCTTTCTAGTTCCACTTGACGAGTCAGTGTTAGGTGTGGTGCACACGAGTGTTGTAGGGTTATGGTGATCTTTCTGAGCCTTGGAGTTGCTCAACGGTGCCATAGAAGTGTGTGCATGACTTTCTTTCGGGTGTGGTACCATGGGTGGATCTTCTTTATTAGAAATAGGGATGGTTGAGACCATTGCACAGGGGTAAAGGTACTGCCTATGTGCACATGGACAAAGGTACTACCCCTTGCTGCTTGGTATCCACGGACTTCTTTGACTTCTGCCCATGTGCACATGGAAAAAGGTACTGCCTCTTTGCTGCTTGGCATCCACAGAATCTTTCAACTTCTTTGAAGATGGTATTAGCACATGAGTTGAGGTGGAACCCACTACTCTCTTTGGGGTTGGTGTGTTGGAGGCATGGCTTTTGGTCTCCACTCCATCTTTGTGGTTTGACATTTGATGGCATGGTTACAAAGACTTTTAGTGTGGGTCTTCATGAATTTGAAACCCATATGTAGGAGTTTCCTTCATAGAAGCCTTGCGCATCTAGCAGTGTGGTTGGGACCCAACAGAAAGCCAGGTTGTTGAGCTTGAGCTAGCGTTCGAGACTGTAGCTTGACTCCCTTTGGATTTGGAGATTGGAGTGCCGTTTGCGAGGTTTTAGGGGGGCCAAAGAGAAGGGTTCCCATTGTAGAAGCCTTGAGCTCCTAGCAGCTTAGGGGCTAGGTAAAACTTGGTTACATGGGGCTCTAGTTGGAAAATCTCCACTCATTGGGTAGGCTTCTGACTAGTGGCTGCTAGGTCTTTGTATGGACATTCTACTTTTCTTGGCTAGCCACAGTACTCTTGGTTACCCATCCTCCCTAGGGCACTCTTGGGTACCCATCC
Source organism: Cibotium barometz (assembly GCF_041138505.1). NCBI lineage: Eukaryota > Viridiplantae > Streptophyta > Polypodiopsida > Cyatheales > Cibotiaceae > Cibotium > Cibotium barometz. The sequence goes on from NC_141093.1 coordinate 24,171,336, forward strand.
ACCCTAAATAGGGATGTGATTTTGGCACCATCCAATCGTGTAAACCTTTTCCCAAGCTTTTGTGGAAGAGTGTCCACCAAAACTTGAATCTAGACTTCAAGAGGGGCTCATATTCTTGATTTTCATCTTCACCATCCAATGTCTTGTTACAATCTCTATAGGTATTAGTTAACATGGTCCAAGTGGTTGTGTTAGACTCACTTGTGAGAATGCCTCGACCCATGAGTCTTTCATGTTTTCAAGGACTGTCAACCCTCTACCCATGGTTTAGTCTTCCCTATTTTCAAGTTTATTTTTGTTGGAAATGGGGTTGCAAGAATGTGCACACGTGTACGCACACGCACACGTACACGCACACGCACACGTACACGCACACGCACACACACACACACACACACACACACACACACACACACACACACAGAGTCATAGTGGAGAAGCTCAAGAGAGCACACATTGAGATGATAGATAGATAATGAATGTGTGTTGTACACTAGGACCAGTTGGGGCACTTTTTCCCTCTTTAGGAGGTTTTTTTCCCCATGCTAGTATACCCCAAGATGGGTTCACACACATCACTACCAAATATGGTTACAAATTCACCTGGGATTGATGATGTGAACAAGGGGTGAGATGGCACTAAAAGTACAGAGATGTGCCAGGCTCTTTGAACAGTGATAGGGAGCCCGGACTATCCCCCAAAGGGAAGTACGTTTAAAGCTTTGCGAAAAGCTTCAAACTTCTCTTATGGGAGAGCCTTCATGAACAAATCTACCAAGTTGTCCTGTGTGCTGATTTTTCATGTAGAGCATCTCTCCCTGACATAATGATAGTGCACCTCAATGTGCTTTGTGCGAGCATTAAAACTGTATTCCTTGCAACTGCCATAGCGCTTCGGCTTCTAGTGAAGATGGTAGTGGTTGAGGACTCACCAATACTCAAATCAACAACAATAAGGTGCCTGAGCTAAACACACTCAACTACTGTAAAACATTGCTTTCTGTACACTCAGCTTCAAGCTAGCTTGATTAAACACTTTAATCCTAGTAGATGATATAAATAAAAGGCATATCCAAAATAAATATCCGAAATAAAACAATGAACGTCCCCACATAGAGGTTACAAGTTTGTTAAACTAACTTTACACTAAGGAAAGATTGTAATTCTAATGGTTAGTGAAAGAGCCAACTCTCACAAATCCTCATATTTGGCCATCTATCATGTAAGAAGAATCAAAGGTAGATGAGGAAAGAAGGGAATCAACTTCTCACACATGATTGATTCATGATTCAATTATTCTTACATCAGAAACCATTTCCTCGATAAAAATTCACCTCTGTATAACTAAACTAAGTTTGAAACACAAATGGGTTGCAAAAAGAAACTTAAGGTATCCCATGTATCATGGTTGTCCTCTCAGGATTCCAAAGATCCAAAAAGGAACTTAAGGTATTCCATGTATCCTAGCTGTACTCATAGCTTCTGGATTCCAAAAAACCAAGTGCACGCTCTATCTAAACAGATCCATGGAGCCCAATTGCAATGAAGACATCCCCATCTCTTGTTTGGAAACCTTCAACCTATAGAAAGAAAGCTACAACTCAAAATAAAAAATCTCAAGGCTTATATGGGAATTCTTATTAGATGCCAAAGTCATCTCATCAATGGGTTTCCTTCACGTAGAAAATGTGAAATTACATGAAATCATACCCAATCTGCATGCATGTATTCCTCAACCAAATCTTGTCTCATAACTCAAGCACCAAAGTAAACAATTCTAAAATGGCTCACTAAAGATAAAAGTAATGCAAATGAAGAGGATAATTCATCAAACAATAAGCATAATGAGAAATTATTACTGCAAAAAGGAAAGGAAGTCCTTGAAATGTGGTTGTCACTTAATGATGAGCCATGATATACATGAATCACCAAGGCAAAAGAAAAAAACACTTGTGGGACACTCGTGTGTCATAACATCCAGCCCATTCTGAGTCTGTAAATGCATGTAGCTATGATTTACCCGCCTTTGGGATAAAATAACCCAAAGTGCTTGGTGCCCTTTAGGTAATGGAAGACCCGTTGACAAACTGCCAATGCTTTGTGCCTAGGCTATGCATAAATCTACTCAATATTGATACCACATACAGAATGTCAAGCCTGCTATTATACAAAAAGATAAGGCATCCAACAACTTCTTGATACAAGCCAGCATCAAAAGGGTCACCTGCATCTTCAAGACTTAGGTGGTAAACCTAACTCCATAGGTGTAGCCATAGGTTTACAGTCTTCAAGATTGAACCCCTTGAAAAATTAATCTTTGTATTTCCTCTACAGCATAACAATGCCATCATTACATTGCCAAAACTCAATGCCCAAATAATAGTGCAATGGTCCAAGATCGACATCTCAAAAGACTTCTCTAAACCAGCCTATAAAAGCTGAAATATAATCATCATTAGAGCCTGTGAGCAGCATGTCATCAATGTATAACACGATGACCAATAAAACATCCTTAGTCCCCTTAATATAGAGGGTATTGTCAGTTGGGTTATTGCAAAAACCTTGTGCAACCAAGTATGCATGTATCTTTTCGTACCATGCTCTGGGAGCTTGCTTAAGACCATATAAAGCTTTCTTCAATCTATATACTTTTGATTCTTGAATTTTCTGAACAAAAACATGAGACTGAGATACATAGACCTCCTCATGCAAATCTCCATTCAAGAAAGAAATTTCGATATCCAAATGACGTACATTCCAACCTTTATGTGTTGCAACTGCAATGATAGTTTGCATGGTAGTCATACGACACGTGGGAGCAAAGGTTTCACCATAGTCAATTTCTTTCTCTTGTGCATAACCCTTTGCAACAAGACTAGCTTTGTATCACTCAACACTACCATCTGCTCTACGTTTGAGCTTGTAAACTCATTTCGTACCAATGGCCTTATTGCCAAGAACCAAGTCTACCAAATCCCATGTATCATTTTTTAATATCGAATCATACTTCGATTCCATAGCACTCATCCAATTTTCAGATTCCTTTGCTTCATCAAAGGAGATATGTTCCTCTCATCACATAAAGTGGCAATAAGAGCATAACTTGCATCAACAAGAGATGCATGATGAGAACCTGGATTTGTTCTGCTAAGTAAAGGATTGGCCAATTTGCTATCACGTAGTGTTTGCACCAGCCATTTTGGCATACTTTTAGATTCCTTAATTTTCGTTCTTTCCTCATTAACTATATCATCCACATTTGCCTCATCAATATTTGTAGGTTGAAAAAATACTGATTTATAATCTATGTGGGCTGATTTTCAGCATTTCTTTGATTATCCAAATGCTCTACATCAATGTGTCCTGCATTGAACAATGGAAGGACAGTGTCGAATGTCTTGTGGACATACATTTTTCTGTTTTTAACATGAAAGTAAGGGCTGAATTGCATCTTCCACAAATACATCTCTACTCACAAGAATCTGCTTGGTAGCAGGATGATAGAGACAATAACCTTTACTCTCCAAGCTGTATCCCACAAAAATACATTTAACAGCCTTATCCTCAAGCTTTGCTATGAATTTTCTCAAGCATAAGTGCATAAGCAAGACACTAAAAATACATAAGTGAGCCATAGAGGGCTTTCTGCCATTCCAAGCTTGAAAAGACATAATTATATGCAAAGCCTTTGTAGGATACCTGTTCAAAACATATGTTACACATATGACTGCTTTTAGTCAGAAACCATGAGGTAACTCTTGACTTTTGACCATTCAATGTGCCATCTCCATAAGAGACCTATTTTTATGTTCAGCTACACCATTTTGCTGAGGTGTATAGGGTACAGTACATTGGTGTTCTATCCCAAGATCAGCCATGTATGCATGAAACTCCTTATACATATACTCCCCCCCTCAATTAGTACGTAGGATACCAATCTAACATGCAAAAGCATTTTGAACCATAGCAGCAAAGTATCCAAATCACATAAAAAACTTTGATTTCCGTTTCAATGGATATACGTAGGTATGTCTAGAATAATATCAATGAATGTGATAAAATAGAGGTAGCTCCTAAAGATGGTGTCCTCATAGGACCACATACATCACTGTGTATAAGCTACAATTTTTGGACAGCTTTAATTGAACCATATTTGGGAAATGATGTCCACTGCATTTTTCCAAGAGTATAGCCCCCACAAACATGTTTGATAAGGGCTTTAAGATGTGTTAGCTCAGACACCATGTCATGTATACGCAAACTTAGTAAACTGTCAAAGTGTGCTTGCCATAGCTTAGCATCACCCATTGCCTTTGTGGCAGAAATTGTAGATATAGCATGCCTTTGTCTTTCATATGCCTATAGCTTGTAAAGGCCATGAGACAAGGTACCAGAAGCAACAATTGTCTTGTCGTCAATGCAATTATGAACAATACATCCATCATCCTCAAACTGAACCACTAAGCAAGCCTTAGTAATGGCAGAGACAGATAACAAGTTCTTCTTGATCCCTGGTACATATAATACATCTAAAAGTGTGATTGTTCCACCATTTGCAGGAATGAGAATAATTTTACCAACTCCTTTTACAAGATACGAGGAGTCATTTGCACATGTTACAGTGTTTCCCCATGGAGTAGATTCAAGTGATGATGAGAACAAACTATGATGAGAAGTAATGTGCTTACTAGCACCACTGTCAAAATACCAGACATGTACATCTGAAGTGACCGTAAAGAATCGTTATCCTATTCCTAGAATTGATGATTTGCTTGACAAATTAAAAGGCGTGAGTCTATTTAGTAAAATAGATCTCAAGTTTGGCTATATGTAGACTAAAGAATGTTGAAAAACACCCCAAAGTCAAGCTTGCTCCATGCTTTTATGGGCCTTTCAAAATAGTACATAAGATCAATGATAATGTCTTTCAATTAGACCTACTCGCCCATTGGCGCCTACATAATTTCTTTCACATCAGTTTATTGCGCCCCTTCAAGGGTACCCCCCTTGCTTCACCTATTATAGATGGTCCTCCTCTTCTCGAGGAAGACTCCAAAATTTTAATTCCTGAGACAATCATTGACCATGACCAAACCACCACTTGGCGAGGAAATGTTTACCATCGATATTTACTCAAGTACAAGAATCACTCAGTTGAAGAATCACATTGGATGTTTGAGTCCGCTAGGCTGCCTACCCTACCCTGATTGTTGCATATCATAATCATTCACATTGATTTTATTCATAGTTGTTTTCTACAAAAGGTGATATATGGTGTGTAGATTTGCCGCTTGAGGCAACACACAATCCTCACTATCGTGTAGATTACTGTTTGAGACAACATGATTGCTTATATCATTAGTATGTGTCGATCGTCGCTTGAGGCACCACACTTCTACTTCGTGTCAATTTGCCGCTTGAGGCAACACGATTGCTTATATCATTAGTATGTGCCGATCGCCACTTGAGGCAGCACACTTCTACTTCGTGTCGATTCGCCGCTTGAGGTAACATGATTGCTTATATCATTAGTATGTGCCGATTGCCGCTTGAGGTAGCAAACTTCTACTTCGTGTCGATTTGCCACTCTTAAGGCAATACGATCTTTGAAATTTATGAATAACTAAGGACAGTTACTTCTCAATCTCCTGGGGCATGTTATGGAAATATATTGTAAATGATTATTTGGATTTATTTTTATGGTGATGAACACTATGTGCATATAATATGTTTTTTATAATTAGATCAGTGGGCAGGGCTAGCACGAGTGCTCCTCCAAATTTTGCATGATCGCCGTGCCAATTTTGCATTGCAAGTAGCCATCAACTATTTAGACCATTCACTTGGACACCCTTTTATTTAATTTATTTGGACTCTTTTAGTGTAATCAACTTATTTGATTCATTGTAATACCTTTGCCTAGTAAATATGAGGTCAATAATCAAAGCATGCAACTTGAGGAAAATTGAATCTTTCTTATTTTTATGAAAAAAGAAATGGTTAAGCCCCAAAGTGGAATGTACGTTCATTGCTCATGCAAGCTATTCTTGAATATATATAAACACACTTGTTTGCGTAGAGAGCCATTAAACAAGTGTTGGAGATTTAAGTTATTGTGGTGTCATGCATCTCTCTCTCTTTACTCTATTTGTTGTTGATGAAAGCTACACAGTATTTTATGTTATGTTTCTCGCTTAGTCTATGTTTAATCATGCAAGAAAGAGAGTGATGGTGATGGAAATCATTTGCTTGTAAGAGATTGTCACCATCTTGATAGCCCACCTTACAACACACGTCTAAGCTTATATCTGTAAATTCACATATCTAGGCTCACGTCTATGGGCTCACGTCTCTAGGTTCGCATTTCCAGGCTCACGTATGTAGGTTCATGCCTATAGGCTCATATCTATAGACGTACGCCTTTTTTGTATAAACTTGGCTCACATACTTTATTTTTATGAAATAGGCCTATATGGGATACAGAATTTTATGTACTAGACACATTACAAGGTTAGTGTCCAATTATTAGGTTATGATTATACTTTAATCTCCCAATAATTATAAGGTTCTTGAAAAATGTATGACAAGAAAATACTTAAAGGACATACGCAAGTATGAAGTCATATTTGGTTGATACAATATTAGGTATCCCTACCTTTAAACTAATGTTTATTGACTCACATCTCCAGAAGACTGATGGCTCATGTGTCTAGACTCACAACTTACGTGTCCAGGATTACGTCTCTAGGCTCACGTATTAGACACGTCTTTTTTGCGAGAATGTGGGCTCACATGTCCCAACCCAAGAGCTCATTTGGCCAAAAAAGTGCACGCCCTTCCATCTCACCATGGGGAAACTATGACATCTTTCATAATATATCTTTGTATGACTTTAATGTTTGATCACGTGTACAGATCTGCATAGCATACAATAAACAATAATAGAACATATGACGCCAATAGGAAATTTTTATGGATCAATGATATACTTCAATAAATCTATAAGTATCTATTTTGATATTTTTTGGTTAATTTATTGAGATTATTATGATATTAAAGTTTTCACATTTATAGGTCTTTGTCTAGAACTTTACTCACATGTGTGTGTCATTGCTCACACAAGTGGGTGGAGAGTAATCACTAATGCAAATTAATTTGTGTGTGGGAATGCGATGTAGAGTCCCAATGAATCCCAATGTCAACCCACATACTCACAAATACCAAGTAACAAGAGATTCCAAAAAAATAGCACACAAGAAGAACATAAATACACGAAAGAAAAATAGGGCAAGAAGAGCTCACAAGTTCAAAATAGCATGTAAAAGTATATTGAGCGTTGAGTTGTTACTGCAATTTAATTTATGGATGTTCACAAATTTTCGAGTGTCAAAAACTCAATTATTTTATAGTCTAGTATATAGCTTCTTATTTTTCTAGCTTCTAAGCTAACAAATATGGCCTAGGCACATGTCCTTGGGCATACCACATAGGGGTACAAGTGTATTGGTTTAGTCCTAAAATCATTATAGTGTATCGACCCTTGAAGGATAATTGTATACTAATTGTTGATGCATGCATTTGGTGTGCCAAGCTTTTGCTTGTTTGCACACACTAACCCTTATCCCTTTTTTGGCATGCCCACATTACAAAGTAAAGTATTTTTTAATGGGTTCACATACCAATTCTTTTGGTTTGAATATTCCATTCTATCATATCTTTTTCAAAACTTAAAAGAAAATTTGGATCCTACATGGCATTTATAAAGCTCTTGCTATTTGTTTTTTTTATCTTAAGCCATGGTTATGTTTATATATTAAAAATTGAAAGGTCAAAATATTACAACGATGTTATGAGAAAACCCAAAAACGAGAGATCAAACCTAGTAATTTAGTCCTCCAATCAAAAGAAAAGTCTATCATATCCTCTAAGAACACCTATTGTAGGAGTATATTCCAACTAAAACACAAGTGACTTAGCTATAACTTCATGTTTATCTCTTTCTCCTTTCGTAAAGTTTACCACACGAGGGGTGTCTTTCTACCCCTCGCATATAGTGTAACAACATTTGTGTATTAAAAACAAGGGATGGTGTCTCTCTCCCCCCTCCTCTGTCCTCTCTCTTATACCTGGAGCACAAGCCGGTCTATGAGCCTCTCTCTCATATATAGGATACAACATAGAAGAAGAGAACTATTATAAATCTCAATGTGTGCATTGTGCACTCTAATCTCTCCTCTCATGTGCTTAGAGATGTGCACACGCGCACGCACGCACGGACACACACACACACACACACAACACACTCTTGCTACCGAGATATATGTATCTTGGTCATGTGTACACAAGGATGTGGATGGCTTAGGTGCCAGGAGGTGGAGGGCTCAATAGCCTTCGTGCATCTAGCTCTCCAGATCTGCCATGCTGTAATACTGACAACAATCTCCCAACTGGTGTCAATCCTCTAGTACATGAAGAAATTTAAATAGATACTAAAACATAGTTTGTAGTGAGTGACCACTCAATTATTTTGAAATTATCATTCATGAGTCTCCCTCCATCTTGGTGCTATAAATTATTTTAAAAATTGGGGAAGCTTCTTAGTAAATAAACACCGATTACACACCTTCAAGCCTTAGTTTTTGTTTTAGCATCATAACTAAATCAGCTTTAAACATTGTACTTTCTAGAATCTCAAACATGTCGAACACATCCGAGTTTGTAATTCAGGAACATTGTAGCAGCTACACACATGTGAGGATACTTGCAGGATTAATCAGACTGCAATCATCTGCAAGACTTTGAAGCCATTAAAACAACACCCACATTCATGTGAAGAAACTGCACATCTCAGACGTTACGATGAAGGATCCTCGCTATTGAACTCTAAATTTACAACACTCCCACTTCTTGAGGTTCTCGTAGATCCCGGACTTGATAATGTTCTCCTTAAAAGTAGGCTTCTGTTTGAAGCCCGGCTGGACATGCTCGACACACTGGACCGGCTTGATCTGATGCTTGATGCACCATATGGGATTGTAAACCCGGCCTCAGTTATCTTGTCTTCAATCATCTTTTCATAATTTGGATACTCACTTGCCAGTGATTTGAGCTTATACAAGGCATCTTTTGCAGTCTCTCCAAACTCCACCAGCTGCATCTCTTTGTTAACCTTATCTATGTCATCTCTGTTTTCGTCAAGAAGGCCACATCAGCACCCCCCCCCCAAAAAAAAAAGTGTTTTATTTTCAAGCTAAATCTTCAACCACCTTGAACCCTACATGGGAAAGCAGCTGCAAAATACAGAAAGTACCCATGAGTAGTCTTGATTTCTTTTGCTAGCCTGCTTAGTTGAGCCTTTGCCCGCTTGTATTTTTGGTTTTGCTCTTCTGCTTCTCTATAGGCTACCTCTGCCTGTTCTTCTAGAACCTTCAAGCAATCCATCACTGTACTGTTCTCACTCTGTAAATTTTGAAGGCACGACTCCAATCTTGCCACATCCTTCAGTTGTAGGACAATAGGTCAGGTTAGTATCACAAACACACATATGTGCCCATGCACAAACATATTTTTTACATATATTAGCTATGTGAAGGAGGATCTTCTCACTTTTCTCAAAATCATGCAATTGTCATTCAAAAAGAACTTCTTATAGATTTTTACTTGAAAAAAAGGCCTTAATAAACACATATATTTTCATACATCCAGCAGGCATTTCTCAAGCTTCTGTCTTTCTCGCAAATTTTCCAAGGCATGTTCCAGCTCTGATTTTAAGTGAAGTTGCTCATCTGCTAATTCTTTCATTTTGGGTGACCTGTGGCTGTGGCGCAAAAGCTCATTCGCCTCTTTTACATCTTCCACAGCTGCTTGCAAAGCCTGTATCTCCTGCTGCACCTGAAGGAAGAGTACCACAGCATAACCAATATCAAGAGTCTGTATTTGGAGGACATGAATGAAAGTGTATGTACATACATAAATGTATGCATACATGTCATATATATACACATACATAGACAAACTGAGGATCTTGAATCTGTTAAATTGAAAAGCTCTTGTTAAGATGCATGCTGTTGTACAGTAGATCTTTGCCATGCTAAGCTGGGTCATCCTCCGGGTCAGGTCTACATACACAATGGTTGCAGATGCACAAAATCCTGTTTCACCCTTATGAGACCTTTCAAATCTCTGAAACAAAACCCCTAGAAACCTCTGGACACAATGTGATCCTAGTTTTGTATTTTTTCCTCTCCACCTGTTGCATGTTGCCTACTCGCTCTCCTCTACTTTCCATAAGTTCTTCTCCTCATCACTATGACGAGAATGTAGTTGGAAGACTAGATGGGTTGAGCTCATGCAAAAGTTCAATTCTAGATGATAAATTTTTGAAACCATGCACAGATCTATTGGGGCTATGAAAGCCCTAACAGAGAAAGAAGTGTAGTGAAACCTTGTAAAAACACAATCATACCCAAGTAATCTACCCCAACTTGTATTAATTCTCAGAGCCCAAGCCCAAATATACAACAAATACAAGTAAAAACAGCTGTCTTTGAGTTACACAAGATCAATACTCCGATAGAGAGCCCACCTTGATGGAAATCGCTACTTTTCCGCAAGCGTTGTATTATTGAGTTGTACTCATCCTGCATGGCCTGCATCCAATGATTATTTTCCTATGCTTCCTCAGAGGAAATAGGTTCCTCTTCATAGCTTCAAGAGAGTGCACTAGATAGCCCGTGGATTGAGAGTCAGTTGGCTGCTGCCTGTATAGAGCTCAGATCCATAGAGAAGTGGAGGGTGGAGTTCACATACCATGCCAGAGCCTCCCTTTGGACGTAGGCAGGAGACAGGATCACTAGGGATTTCTTTGAGATTGTAGGCCCACACAGGCAGAGAGATGGTATCCGCAACCACAAGTTGCAAGGCTAGAATGGATCCATTGTTACAGAATCCCCCCCCCCCCCCCCCCCCCCCCCAATGTGAGAGTCATTGCTTTAGCTCTCTTCTCATGGGTGCCCCCATATCCTCACAGGTGCTGGAGGCGCATGAGCGGGTTTGGCACCATACAAGAGAGGTGGTCCCTCACGCTCTCCGGACCTTCTTGTTGACCCCCTTCACAGCCGAGGAGCTGGTGAGGCTATGATGGCACTACCTAGGGGCGAATGCCTGGGAGAGGATGGGCTTCCAGTCTTCTTATTTCTCAGACACTGGGATCTCGTGGAAGGCGGCCTCCGAGACGCCTTCAATGAGATAATGGTTATGGAAGCCATGCCGGAGAGGTTGTCACAGGGATTGATCCCTTTGATTCTCAAGGAGGGTGGTGACAAATTGGAGATTTGGCCTCCTAGGGACTGCCTACAAAATTCTGGCCAAGACCACCCACCAGCCGATGATTGTAGCCCTTCCTCCCCGACTTGATACATAGTACATAAACAGGTTTCGTTCAAGATCGGAGCATTCTGGAGAACATCTTCACTTTCTGGGAGGCGACTGCTTGGGCCACGATGCGTTAGCATGATCTTTTCGTTCTCCTCCTTGATTTTCAAAAAGCCTATGACAGAGTAGATCGGGGCTCTCTGGAGGGAACGATGGGCAGGATGGGATTTTTGGAGGAGTGGGTCCGAGATGTTTTGGGACTCTACTTGGCTTCACACAGCCTAGTTCTTATTCAGGGAGCCACAGGCAACAGATTTCCGCTTTCTCGATCAGCCCGACAAGGCTTCCCTCTAGCACCTTATCTCTTCCTGTTTGTAGCCAAGACCATGAGTAGTTTTCTCTCCGCCCAAGAGACCGGGCTCTAGGAATTGTGTCTTCCCATCCACGCGCAAGAGGAGCTGCTTGATTCCAAGTTCGCCGACGACCTAGCAACATACCTGTTTGGGGACGAGGGGAACCTCCAGAGATTCACTGAGAAGATAGAGATCTTCTATCGTGCATCCGGAGTGCAGATCAACTTTCACAAGTCATGTGGATTTTGGGTTGGCTCATCGCCCACCCTGACTTGGCGTCTAGTTGTGGCTTTTCAGTGGATCCCGAGGGACACTCCACTTCATTATCTTGGATGCCAGGTGGGCATTGATATCTCCCCTAACCAGCAGCTAGCCCCTCTTCTTCTGAGTGTTCGGAAGAAGCTGCTATACTGGAGTTCAGCTATGCTTTCTTTAGTTGGCTGAGTTGTGGTGGTGAACCAGGTTCTTCTCGCCACCATATGGTACATCACCTCTTGCTAGGCCTTCTCCCAGGCTTGTATTGGTTAGGTTCAATGATTGATCCGCATGTTTCTCTGGGCTGGTAGCAATGGGAGGCCTGTCTGGGACAAGGTCGAATGGAGATCATTCAACCGTGACGCAGAGGGAGCCTGAGCATCTACCCCTCCATCCACAGCCGTGCCCTTTTGGGCAAGTTGATTGTTTGAAGCTTTCTTCTAGGTGGTGAGCCTTGGAAGGACTTCTTGCTAGCTAGGATCTCTGCCCCGCACCCCAATTCTAGGAGGCCCTTAGCCTGAGAGCGATCACAAAAAGTGGTGCTCGCCAAATGCCGATCATGCCCCCACATAGAACCTGACAAGTCAAGAGAGGTTGGGGCGGGTGCTCCTCCTATCGGCCCACGAGAAGCACAGGCTCCCGGGGCTGTGCCCAAATTCTGGTAGATGCCAAGGGTCCTATCCCCTAAGTGCCAGGATCAACTCCTCCCATGCAAAGTACTTTGCGCTTGAGGCTGTAGCCGTTCCTCCTCCGAGTCTGTCCTCTACCGACTCGATCATGTTAAAGTCTCCACCCATGCACCAAAAGTCAGCCTAAGGAAGGGCCTAACGGACTATGCTCCAGAAGATGGCTCTACCTGCTACGGCATTCGGGGAATAAATATTGAGGAAGCCCACGCAGTCCTCTCCAATCATAACCCACTGCGCTCGCCCAAAGACTATGACACCTCAGCCAGTCTGCCGACAAGAGCCACTCGCTAATAGAAATACAAACTCCTCCCTGCTCCCTGAGGGGCTGAAAGAGGAAGACCAAAAAGTGTGGCTCTTGCCTCGTAAAATCTTTCCATAGCGGGGCGGGTACACCCCTCGGAAAGATGGTGCTCCTGGAGGAAAAGAATGTCAATGGGTCCCCAAACTGTAGCTTTGTGAAGCTCTCCCATGAGGATGCCTCACCTCTGAAAGCACTGAGGCCCCCTAAACCATGAATGTTCCATGAGGCTATCTGCATATCAATCTCTGTGGAAGGTGGAACTATCGGAACTTCCCTCCACTTAAAGAGTCCTGGGCGTGGGTTTTGATGGGGTGTAACCACAATCAGTCCTGGGGCGAAGGTGCGTCAAGTGGGCGCGGATCCTATCCTCCATGTGTCGCCACTCTATCCGAGCACGAGAGTAGGCATACTCTAAACTCCATTGATCACATGGAGGTATCTGTAAGAGGGGGGAGAGGTACTGCAATAGAGATATCAAGGGACACAAAAAGTAGCACCTCTAGGCTCGAGGACACCACCTCCCCGTCCTAATCTCTATGGCTTGAGCCTCCCAGCTCCATCCCAGCCAGGGGCCAAAGGTGGGTGAGCACGTCGGTGATGTGTAGATCATGAAGATGGTGTGAGAGCTCTACTGCCTGCCCCTGGATGGCGGCAACCACCGACTCTGAATCCCACTCCGTCCTTGGGGTTGCACTAAAATCATCGCGCCACTCTTTGGCGTAGAAGGTCTGGAATGATGAAACACCACACAGATCCGAATGGGAGCCACTGTCTCCTAAAAAATATCACTTCCTTCCACCGGAATACATCGGAAAAAATTGTAATCCACAGCAGCCCCAAGATCCTGGGGGCCCACCTTGGGACTCTGGCAAGAGAGTCCTCAACGAGGAAGCGGCGATGGTCATATCTACCGGCTCCGAGAATCGATGAATCAAGCAAAGAACGGAGCTCATTGGCTGCTTCCGCTCCAGGTCGGGTGGTGAAGGGGGGCCATGGGAGTGCTCTGGAGAGGTGGATGGAGGGGGAAGACCGGGCTTAGAGGAAGAAGGCAGGCCAGGGAGGGCTGCTGCAGGAAGAATTGGAGACAAGGATGGAGGATGAGGAGGAGGGGGGGTTGGGGAGGCGGAGAAGAGGGAGATGGGAGATGGGAGTGGTTGGGAGTGATCCATCAAAGAGAGTGGGTGCTGGGAGGTTTTCGCCGGGGATTCAGTGGGGCCAGCTGGCCTAATTGGAAATTGACGTGAGCTGCACTGCTGAAGTGACGACGTGCTGAAGTGACGTGAACCTGCGCTGCTGCCCCCGCTTGCCCTCTGTTGCCTCCGCCTGTTTCTTTGCTGCCTTCGCCTGCCCTTCTGCTGCCTTCGCACCCCCCTTCGCCTGCCCAACTTCTGCCCTTCGCTAGCCTTTCAGTCCCCGCCTGCCCTTCAACTACCCCCGCTAGCCCCTCTGCTGCCCACCGTCTGCCTTTGCCTGCCCGTTTTGCTGCCCCCACCAGCCCCCCTTTTGCTGCCCCGCCTGCCCTTCAGCTGCCCCCGTCAGCCCCTCTGCTGCCCTCCGCCTGCCTTCGCCTACCCCCTTTTGCTGCCCCGCCTCCCCCTTTGCTGCCCGCCCCCTGCCTTCTTCAGCCCCGCCTGCCCCTCTGCTGCCCCCGCCTGCCCCTTTGCCCTTGCTTCCCCAGCTGCTCCCCACCTTTGCCCCCCTTCCTCTGCTCCTGTTTTCCCAGCAGCTATTTTATCTGGATTCAAGTCGGCCGCCCACTTTTCTTGATTGGTCTTATGACTTTTTCTGCCGCAACCAATCTCTCATCACCCCCACTGGCCGGAAGAATATTCAATTTTTCACAAGACGAGCTCACCTCTCTTCAGCACGACATTGACCTTGTGGTCCAGACTACCCTTGTTGCGAGAGTTTATGGTTCCCACCCTTCTTGTTCACAGGCCCGTGAATGCCTGTGAACAAGAAGGCTCTTCCTTCGGAGCTGATTGTGCACTTTCAGGATACTCGTTTACTTGGTCGAGGCTTCTTCCAGGTGGACTTTCATTCTTCAGAAGCTACTTCTTAGGCTTTGGCTAGCAGCCCCTTTCCTCTTGGTCCTAGGAAGATTTTCTTCTTTCAGTACTAGGTGGGCTTTGATCCAGTGGTGGAGGATCAGCGCCTTACCCCGGTCTCACTACGGTTCCCTGCTCTTCCTCGATCCTATTGGAAGCTTTTAGCTTCCATAGGGGCATCCTTTGGCCAGGTTCTAGAGGTACCAATCCTCCCGAGCTCTCCCGCCTCAGCTTGCGCGGCCGTTACCGCCACGGTGCTTGTTCCTGATCCATCGATTACTAATGATCATGTTATGCTTCAGAGACCCGACGGATCTCATTTCCGCCAGCCTGATCCATCGATTACTAATGATCATGTTATGCTTCAGAGACCCGACGGATCTCATTTCCGCCAGAGGATGGAGACTACAGGCAGACCTCGACAGGGTCACATTGCTAGAGATTGTCCCAAATCGAGGGGCCATGCTAGGAGGCGGCGTGGTCCTGCCCATCAGAGGCCTTCTGCAAATGCCGAGACTGCAGCTGCTCCTTTGCCACAGCAGACCACACAGCGTTGGGTTATGGTTAGGGATGGCAGGCACACCTGGACCCCCGTACCTGCCCCTTCACCCACACTCCCTGTGAAACACCCTAACCCCTATGCAGCTCTTGCCTCACAGGATGTTGATCCTTTTTTGGAGGATGAGGCCTTGCAGGCACATGATCTGGATCCCTCACAGGAGGATGCTGCATTACAGTTACAGGATGATTGCACCCTTGAGGATGATGTTGCACATTCGCATTGTCATGGTACCTCTCCAGTTCTGAGGACTAGCCCTGGCTTTTCCCCGGAGTGGGAGAGAGAGGTAACGTTTACATCGTCAGATTTTCCCTCCCTTACCTATGCGAGACGTACGTCCGCCTCTAAAGGGGGTCCTTCGTCGACCACGAGATCTGGTCGTTCCTACTCTGAGTCTTTATGAGGATTGTCTCTTGGAACATTCAGGGTCTTGGGGGTTTTTTCCCGCGTCGACCGAAACAAATTGTAAAAACCTAGCTTCATTGTGCAGTCACAGGTGGACCTATGGATATATTGCTCTTGCAAGAGCATAAACTGGATGCTAGTCAGTGTGGGAGATCAAGCAAGCTTCTCTCGGGACACACCTTTTGGTCACCAGCTGTTGGTACCAAGGGTGGTGTTTGTATCTCTGTTTCAGCTTTGATCTTGCCTTGCATCATTGGACATGGTGTCATTTTGCCTGCGAGAGCGCATTGGATCCTTCTTATGCAGGGTACTACACGCATTGGTATTCTCAACCTCTATGCTCCTAACCATAGAGGTAAGAGGATTGCCTTTTGGAAATCTCTCACTACATTGATGCCTCTTGCCGACCATTGGATTATTGGTGGGGACTTTTCTTGAAAGAGAGTCTTCGGACAGGTTTATACTCTCCATTCATGGTAGAGATTGTTGGCATGAGGATGACATTTTGAGGAGTCCATCCACTCTTTTTTATTCATTATCTAACAGGAGAAGAGATGTAGGATGTATCTATGCACGGTTAGACAGATTTTATGTGGATGATTGGGTGCTTGACAGAGGTGGACATACTTTGATTGCTACAGGCACCTCCAAATCGGATCATTGCCCAGTGGTTTTATGTATTAGAGATCCGAATTGCCATGGATTAGCACCCCATGTAGGCATCCCTGATCATTTGTTTTCAGATGCAGAACTATTGCGTCGTATGCTTGATATTTGGAGATCTCATGACTTCTTACAGGCCTCTCAAAGCCTGGCCTCTGCTCTCTGTGATATTAGCGACTTTTATCACACATGTGCCCTGTCTAAGAGGCAAGAGGCCTTTTGGACTTAGAAAGGGCTATTAGACGTAGATTGGCTGCCTTGCAGAAAGAGCACGAGAAACATCCTCATGCTCAATGGGTTGCAGATTCTTTATGTACTATTAGAGCAGAACTTCATCACTCTCTTGAGCAGCGCGCGGAGTATCGTTTCCATGCCCAGGAATCCTTTTGGACACAGATGGGTGGCAGATGTAACAAACATTTCTTTGCTTCTCATGGCCCACTATCTCATGCCAGAGATAGTGTCAGGCAGTTGCACGATTCACATGGCACTCTTCACTCAGATCCTCTTATGGTTAGACAGATTGCCACCGATTTCTATTGCCAGCTTCTTAGTGCTGAGCCGCATTCTGATCTGAGACACAGGGCACAGAGGAAGGTTTGGAATGCATTGCCGCATTTGATCACCGAGGAGATGTGTGCCGATCTGGATGCCCCTATGCTCTTCATGCCTTACCTCATGGAAAGTGTCCAGGGGAGGATGGCCTCTCCCCTGTTTTTTTCACTATTTTTTGGGATGAGATTGGGGCTGAGATAACATCGGCTTTGCAGGAGATGTGGGACACAGGTTCTATGCCTTCTTCTCTCACTGAGGGGCTTCTTTATCTTATTCCTAAGAGTGGGGATAAGACATTGATTGGCCAGTGGAGACCTATCACCTTACTTGGGACTGCCTATAAGATTCTTGCTAAGGCAGTGAGCATCAGATTGCAGCCAATTTTGCAGGATGTTATTCATGATACCCAGAATGGATTCTTACACGGCAGGAGCATCTTTGATAACATTTTCTCGTTTTGGGAGGCCGTTGAATGGGCTAAAGCGAGCAATCAGCCCTTAGCCATTCTGCTCTTGGATTTTGAGAAGGCCTATGATAGAGTGGATTGGGACTTTCTTGAGGGTACTCTTAGTCATATGGGCTTCTCTCAGAGATGGATCAAGGGAGTTTCATGCATGTATCGTGATGCCCACAGTAGAGTTCTTGCTTGCGGTGATAGAGAAGAGCAGTTTCAGATTTCTGGCTCAGTACGACAGGGCTGCCCATTAGCCCCTTTATTATATATCATAGTTGCAGAGGCTATGAGCATCTTTCTCCGCTCCACTGCTGGTATTTCAGGATTGAGGCTGCCTCTTCGTAGTCATGAGGAGCTGGTTGACTCTGAGTTAGCTGATGACACAGCCCTGTTTTTGGGGGCTTCACATATATGCTTATGTTCCTTTTGGGTAGCACTAGAGGAGTTCTGTTTGGCAGCAGGGGCACTCAGTAATTGGCACAAATCTGTTGGTTTTTGGGTTAGTGATTCACCGAGAATTGATTGGGGTGCAGAGCTTGGTTTTACTTGGATCAGCAGAGGATGTACTGCTAGATATTTGGGATGCCAAGTTGGGATTGATATTTCTCCTGCACAGTAGTTTGCTCCGGTACTTATGAGTATCCAAAAGAAGCTCCTCCATTGGACCTCCAGGAGATTAGATTTAGCCTCCAGAGCTTTGGTGGCTAATCAGGTTTTGCTTGCCTCAGCTTGGTTTATTGCCTCTTGTTGGTGCTTCTCTTGTGCGTGCATTGGCCAATTGCGGAGATATTTTCTCTGGTCGGGCTTGGATGGCACCTCAGACACTCGTGCCAGGGTAGCTTGGCTCACAATTATTCAGCCCAAAAGAGAGGGGCGCTTGAATATTATCGATCCGGATGTTCAATGCAGGGCATTGCTTTGTAAACTTGTGGTCAGAGGTTTCCTACCAGGCACTGAGCCTTGGAAGGATTTTTTCTTGTCTCAGATTTCCAGATGTACACCCAGGGTCGGGAGAGAGTGGATGCCCAACACACGTTTTTTGTTCACAGAGGCTGATATTAGGGCACCACCTTCCCCTCTTATTGCAGCCATTGTTAGAGCATGGAGAAGCATGAGATATTTTATGCGACAAATGCTTCCTAGGTCTTTGGACGAGGCTGACCGACAACCTATTAAGTGGAACGAGTTCATTAGGGATGAGGCTGGTCGGCCACTTGGTGCATTTCGTTATATGCAATGGTCAGGATGGGAGAGATGCACATACACAGTTCTTGCTTGGAAGACCTTTAAGAGTCTTCCGAAGGATCGGAGTGTTGCATCCACCGAGCATCTTAGGGGCTCTCGCATTCGTATTGATCAGATTGATGCAGCTATTCCGCATGAGTGGCTTTCTGGGACCTTTCACCGAGACTATCATCCGAGTTGGCTAGGAGTTTTTTCGAGGATAGGCATACCTCTGCAGGTCAGTGCTCTGCCAGGCCAAGAGGATACAGATTTCCTTATGTATTCTATCATGCCTGGTGGGAGATTGAGGAGATGTAGTATGTAGGAGATCATACCAAACACTAGGCTTAGTCCAGTGAGGATTGTTGGTCGCTCGGGGAAGCACTGGTTCATTGACCCTTCTCCTCAGATAGTGACTCATGGCTCTTGGTGTTTGTGGCTATATGGTGGCAGTCCTATCAGATACCTTCAATGGGATCCAGGAGAGTGGGAGTGGATTGATGCCTTCGATCCTTTGAAAAGCCTTCCTTTTTTCAGTTTCACTGTTCGGAATGCCAGGCTTCTCCTCACTCGACAGATGCATAGGATTCCTACTCTCAGGCCTCATTGGGAGAGCTATGATATTTCTCCGGTGATACAGCACAGATATTGGCATAGACTTTGGCACTCATTTACAAGGAGCCAGATCTCTCGTTTCTTTTGGTTATTCTTACATGGTGGTCTCCCCACCAATCAATGGAGATCAGTTTCGGTGTAGCACCTTCCTGTCCTAGCTGTGCAGCAGATTCTGAGTCCGTACAACATTGTCTATGGGGGTGCAGCATTGCACAACAGATTTGGGATCCTGCAGCCCAACTTATGGGCAAATTGAGTGGCCGAGCCATGCATGTGACTTGGGGGTCAATTGCTTGGCTCTCCCAGTCCGCCGGTCCGCAACTTTTTTATGAGGGCAGTGGTATAGATTCTGTTTTTTTCATTCGTAGAGGTATTGCCCAGCATGGTTTATTGCAGGATGTTCCTCACTCTGATTATACACCCCCTAGACAGAGGATTGACACCAGTTGGGAGATTATTGCCAGTATTACAGCATGGCAGATCCGGAGAGCTAGATGCACGGAGGCTATTGAGGGTGTCCAGATTTTTGGGTCTTAGTGCATTAGTACTATATGGGGTGATATCATCCACACTCTTATGGCTACTTGGGCTCGCATTCAGGGGCCCTCTCGTTCTGCGCAGGCGAAGCGTGTGATATTTATGCGGGAATGGGACCATGGCATCTTCTTTTCCTCTAGTACCACAGGTCTTACATGGCATCATGATGCTCCTCAGTGGTTAAAATCACCTTACATATTGGGGTGATTGTATTCTCTTCCGGCTTATAGTTGTGATTGTTGTATGTTTTTCTCATACTTAATAGCAGTCTCTTTCTGGAAAAAAAAAAAAAAAAGAGGGAAACTGAGAACCTGAAGAGGAGTCTCAGCAGGATAACCGCTACCATATTGAAGGGGCCGGAGGGACCCTCACAGTGACTGTTGGGGGCCCATCGCTGATGGGTGGGTGCTGCAATAAATGCTCCAAACGATTCTCTGATAGAACCAAATCCTCCTACACTTTGCCAGCCTGGCGCGCACGGCGTCGACGCTCAGTTCTTGTAGTCGGCTGACGGCCCTAGTGTGGGCCAACGGTTTGCCGCTCTCCAACAGCAGAGTCGTCCCGGACTCTGCTGTCGGGGGGCAGTGCAGGGGAGGGGGTCACAGGTGAAAATAAAATCGAGGGGGGAGAGGGGTGGTAGGCCGTAAGCCGAGAGAAAGGAGGGGGGGGTGGGCACTGCAGGGGGTAGGCGCAAGTGGGACGAGGGGGCCATCTAAGTTAGGGTGATGTCGGTCATGGCTAGGGCACAAGTCTTTGTAAACCATCTTTGCAAGATGTATAATGTTGTATAGGCCAGTTGGGCACTTATTAGACCATTGGTCAGGTGCTCAAGGGAAGCCCAAGTCATTGTCAATCTCTTGTCCAAGTCACGCGCAAATCTCAAGTCAAGTGTTAACACCTTGTTGGGTCTTTGGTTACCTTTTAGTCTGGACACTTTGGGATTGTGGACATGTGGAAGTGCCAAAGGAGGGTGCCTACAATAAAGTGGTGTGAACATGGATTTCTGTCAACCCTAGCCTTGCCTAGCCCTATATATAGGCAGCCCAGCCATAAGCGTGGATCATATTTTGCATTCTGTGAGCAGAGTGTTCAGCCCAAGCAGGAGGAGGCAGATGAACATTCAAGCGCTTTCATAAAGGGGAGCATAGAGATCATCATCATCATCTTCAAGCACAAAAAGGAGGCTGTGCAGGCCAGAAGGCGGCCAGCAGCAGATAGCAAAATGCACCATTGCAGGCACCTCCAATCAGCCCGCCATCTCAGCCCCAATACAGTCCAAACACAGGTGTTCTCTCTTCACAGCATGTGGACGGCAGCCATTTCTTTCATACACGTTGCAGGTCTCCATTGTCAGCAGCCTTATTAGCAGCCACCCAATCTGGAGTTCTATGTGCCATGTCTATCAATTCAGTTTCAAGCAAGTATTAAGCATCAGTATCTTATCATTAAAATGCTTCCACAAAGCAAGTGCATGTTATATTGGTATCAGAGCTTTGGCTTTGATAGGAGAAAGTTTTGAAGAAACAGGTCTGTATGGTTGGTTTTCAGGTTCCGGGAGCACACCCCAGTACTGGGTGACTCCTACCCCATCTATGGATAGGATGCAACTTGAGGTGTCCATTCAGCAAAAAGCCCTGGAAGAAGTGCATCGGCATGAATGCTTCTCTTGAAGGCTTCTCTTGAAACAAAGTGAGTAGCCGAAGAAGACCGGTGTCGCAAGAGTGGCAGCACCACCTGGATGTTATGATGGCCATGCGACAGGTGCCCTCCTCACGAAGGCAAAGCCACCAGCTGCACACATGCCATCAAGTTCTCAAGCCATCCCGGAGAAGATCCAATTAGTTTTCAGCAAGCATTCAACATCTTATCATTAAAATGCTTCTACCAAGCAAGTCCATGTTACAAATCATCACTCCCAGCATCACAGTGAACGACATTTCAATCGCCATTTCTGGTCTCGAGACTGCTCCGATCATCAAAAGGCCAGTACAAGAGCCATCATTCACAACACAATTGCAATTCGGATGGGCACTGCCAACAGACCCCCCCTTGCCAGATCAGTCTCCACCAAGTTCCTGTTCGACGTCACCATAGCAACCTTCCTTCACTGAATTGGTGTTGGCACCCCAGCCAAGCAGACTTAGATGCTGCTAAATCCTCCCAAGTTGAAAGGGAAGATGGATGGTGAGAATCACCAATTGGGCTTGAGAGATGACCATTACTTTGGAGGCAGTGGATGGTTTGGATTGGTTCCAATAGCACATTGCCTGAACAAATTCGATCCGTGCTTCCTTGTGTTATGGTGGGAGGACTACTTGAAGCACCATACAGTTCAGACGTGGGATGACTACATTGGGCGGTCTTGAAGGAGTTCACTACCATTGACTATCCGCGTGGGCTGTGGAAGAAATGGTAGAATTGGGTGAGCAAGTGATTGACTCCCTGGCCTGCTTCGCAAACATGTTTGCTCACTCTCCAAAAGTCCATTCAACCATCAGAACAGGTGGACACATTTGTGTATGGCTTGAAGTTTTTATTGCACGCGTTTTTTTGTGCACTTCAGCCCAAGAGTCTTTCGGATGTGGTTCAGATAGCCATGACCCTCAAAATCGAGATGGTCCCAAGCCTGGGATGCAACAATTGGCTCAGCAGAAGGGCAAGAATATATATCCAAGGCCGGTGCTATTAGAAATAGAGAGTAAGGATAGTTCTATAAGCCACGCAGCTCGCAATTCAATGTTTTGTGATCAAGGTGTGTCCCCTTACTCAAATAATCCCCAATTGTAAAACTACAATCAATCTAGAACCTTCAACTCTTTGGCAATCCAACCACAAAATGCATAGAAATATCTTCTTATGGCAGCTCAAGAATTGGCATAGGGATGAAGCTTGCTCACTGGTTTTTTTGTGTCTGGCTTGGGGTTTTGACAAACTTGACACAACGGCACATACTCGCTGTGCTGTGAAACGGGAACATCGTGGGATTCATGTCAAAGCACCCTACATAAATCTCCTGAAACATTACCGGCACGTAATCCGGAGAACCATGCGCCTGATTATGCCTAGTGCATGTAGAAGTTGGCAGAGGAGTGGACTTTTCTGCCAATGGTTTGCGTAGACCACATTCACCATGGCAGACTCGGTTGCCCAAGTACACTAAGTAGGAACACCAATCACGTCACAGGACAAGGGGGTTCTACTGTAGAGCGGTTTACCCTTAGGAGCCTCTCTCCACTAGTCACATACACACGACTAACCAGAGGAATACACCACAGGCATGTAACACAATACTAAAGGAACACCACTTAAGAACACTTAAATCCATGCACAATAGAGCACACAAGAGTACACCAAAAACACCCAAACATCTCCTTATGAAAGTATGATAAAATAGACTCCTTGCATCATGAGTACACACAAAAAAGAGGAAGACCACTTAACAATCAACCACCAACAACCAGCAACTTTGAGCAGTCCCACGTTTGGCCTATTAAAACTTGAGGGAGGTTCTAGGGGAAATTTTAGGGAGGTTCTGACCGCCATGAGGAAGCGGCAGGAAGCTTTCTTGAGGCTATGGAGCCCTGGCCCTTTTCTCACAGACAGAGGCGGTGACCCCACTTGGCACTATAGACCACCTATGTGTTCCTCCACCGCCCCCCCCCCCCCCCCCCCTTCTTATATGAGATAGCCTTCTCCTCACAGAGTGGTCAGCTGGAGGAGAAGGGTCTCTTCCCTTTATGATCATGTGATTCCCGCCCCATATATGAGGCGAGTTTGTATCTAGCCCTTCGTGGTTGTATCTAGCCCTTTGTGGCTGTTTTTCAGTAACTAATAGAAGGATCTTTTTCCCAGGAAAAAAAAGTCCCATGGAAGTATCCAGAGCTCGGGTCATCCCATACACGACCAAATCACCAACCACCCCATCGGGAGTCTTCCTCGTTGAATTTTGGAATGTATCATTGATGGCATGCTCCACCAATGGCAAAAACTCCTCCCAGAGGGTCTGATGCCCCTAACAATAGCACTTAATCTTTGCCGATGAAAAGCCTCACCGCCTCTTGAGCATCCGCATCTAACTCACAAAGTTGAGGTGTGTCTCTTCCACACTTCTCAAATTACAGTCACTCTAGAACCTTCAACTCTTTGGCGATCCAACCCCAAAATCTATAGAAATATCTTATTACAGTAGCGCAAGAATTGGTAGAAAATGAAGCTTGTTGGCTGGCTTTTTTTGTCTTTTGAGACTTGAAAGGACCACACATGCTCATAGTGCCCTGAAACGGGAACATCGTGGGCTACATAAGCACCTTACGGAAATCACTGCCCTCGACCACACAGAAGTTGTCCTTGTAGGACAACCACCCATCATAACCTGGAGCAATACCTTGCATACATTTACTCCATGGTGCTTCGAAACCCAAATCTTGCATACATCCCCATCATGGACAAAAATTGCTAGTCTCAATGAACCGTACGTGCGGTCTTCTTCTAAAGGCATCAACAATCACATTCTCTTTGCCTGGCACATGCTCAATCTGGAAAGTAAATTGCGAGAGAAAATGCCACAAATAAAGGTCTTTGGAAAATCTAGGAAATAGCAATAGACTTTCTCAACCCTCACATGTGCCTCCCTCAAAAGTGAAAATGTGATCCAAAGAGAAATAGTTACATCACTTTTTTTCCTGAGGAATTGATTATATGTACGTGCTAGGGTTTGAACCTTCCACCTGTGCATTGGCAAGCCAAGGCGTCACCACTCAGGCTAGAGGCCACTGGATGGAGTAGTTACATCTTTTTTTTTCTCACAATAGAGACTTCTCTTAAGTAATATAAAATCATACAAATGGAGATCTCAAACCAAAAGGTGGGAGATCTCAACCTAAGCTCATCTTCAGAAAAAAGAATTGTTCTCTCGGCCGGTGGGGGGTGAAGGATGATCCACTTGGGCAGAAGCCATAATGCCAATCAAAGGGCGGGTGGCTGACTTGAACACACTAAAAAAATTTCCTTATGTTGACGCAGACAAAGAAGCGGGAGAGGCAGAAGAAGTTTTATTCGAGACCCCTGAGAAAGCTCTGGAAAGTCTGAAGGAAGATGGAAGCACCAACTGGAGCGGGATGCACTTCAGGCCTTTCATTTGCAGGTTACAGCAGCAGCTCTCACACACAGGCGCATCCTTTTAAGAGTTAGATTGCTGTAGATCTTGGAAAAACGCATGGCTGCCTGCAAATCTGCACTCCTTGCCCATGATGGAGCCGGGTAGAAATTGCTTCACTGCTGCAAGGATGGAGAAACCGAGTTCTGTGCAAGGAGATTGGGGATGATGGCGCCTTTTTACTTGATGTAGATGCAGTCGATTAGAGCTCTGATGTTCGAAGGTGTTGAAGAGGAGATGCCCAAAGGCGATGGAGAGTGGCTGCCTTCTAGACTTACTTGCACTTGACACCTGTGCTTGCTTGCTCGTAAGTGTGCCGAAATGCGTTTTCTTGCCTGTTTTCTGTCGAAACTCTAATTCGATCTCTCCACCATTTACAGGGGCTTCGAGTAGTTACATCTTAACGTTTGGCTCTCTACAAAAGTGCTCACCATGAATTCAAGGGTGTAGGCATAGATGCTAGTCATTGTATGTCTCTGGTAACATGGAAGGAAGAGATTTTTGTCTATTGAAAGAGTTGCTTATAGCCATAAACATTTTGACATAGCCAGTTTATGCTTACAAATAGCTAGCTGCGATATTCCCCCCTTTTTAAGATTTCTTGCTTACTTAGTTTTCATGTGTTTGCGCCTACTTTCTAAATTTAGTTTCTTTCTCGTCTCTCAAGTTATTGAACAGTAGTCAAAAGTGTACCTGTTGCACCCGCTGCTCAAGTTGATATCCTTCTTGCTGCATAATATCTCTTTCCTTTGCTGCCTTTACTACAAAGTGCTGAGGTGAACGATTATGGCCATCTTCTAATTTTGTTCTCTTTAACAGTGCCTCATATTTTGCTTGCAGCTGCAAGTTTTATATATATATAAAAGATCTTGTGTAGTAAAGCTACATGAATCCCACCAGTAATTATCATGTCATGACAAGATGGAATCGTGCAGTTAAATTTATCTCACCTTTTCACAATAAAGATAAAGTCTTCTTTTTCTAAGAGAAAGGCAATGAAGATCTTGCTGGAGCGACTTCAGCTCTCTGCGTTGTCTTTTAAATCTAGCTTCTATCTCTTCTTTTCTCTCCTCTGTGCTCATCTTGAGCCTTTTTCTCATATCTTCCATTCCAAAGACCGCGTCTTCATTTGTAAATCAAAGCAACAGGGTTTTGATGTCAGTATATTTGGAACATTTTACTTTGTCCTCTCCCAAAGTTGAGGTGTTTATCTCCTTAAATAAAATAAAATTACGACGATATACTAGTTCATTTACTGAAACCTTGCAAATGTGAAGTCCTTGACAAAACAAAAAAATGGAGAATTCCTCAACCAAAAAAAATTGAAGGTATGGTCTTTATCAATCGTTATTCCCCCACTAGCTTGTGAACCACTATAAATCTTGGATGGGCCCTCCTCCATAAATCCAAAGTTTCAATGTCTGGTCACCCATGGACATTAGACAAGAGGCCACTCTGCCATATCCCATCCAATCCTTACTTGCAAAGAGAGCTGTGATTTTAGAGGACAGACCCATAACTTGCAAAATGACAATTGTGAACAAGAAAGCACGTCGTGTGACAAAGTCCCCTACAATCCAATGGCTGAACCTGTCCATCTCTGTTGAGTCAATATTTAAGGCGTAATTCTTCCGAGACTTCAATTTAGAGGAAGTGTCCTTGATCGTAAAAGATGCAATCACTCCCATTAGGGATTCTATAAAACGTTCCCTGGGCAATCGGCAATCTGTCTCAATCCACACCCCACCTTACGCTGGGCATACCAATGGATTCAATAAATGGAGACCTGAATTTTGATGTATGCTTTTCCTTCATCCCTCTAGAACTGGTCTCCAAGCTACACCAAAGTCCAAATGTAGGACTGCACCACATGAAATCGTTAGCTAGAAAAAGTTCATGGCTGGTCTCTGTTGGGAAATCGGAGTTAAGTGTGGGAACAGTCTCTTAGCCTAGGAATCTTCCCTTGAGGTAAGTAGTGATGTCACACCTCATTTAATAAGGTCAAAGAAGAGGTTGTACTTTCAGCCCATAAAAGGGGCACCAATGTACTCACAAATCAATCAATCAAGCAATCAAGAAATCAAGCAATGTACTTTCTGCCCAGGCTACCATGTCCTATCTTGTACTCTCTCTCTTCCTTCTCTCTCTAGCCATGGCTCTGTTGCGCGCACATCCGCCATAGCTCTTGAGCCAACATTGGTATCAGAGCAAGAGTTCTTGCTGCCTGTGTTTGTCTACAACAGCAAAACAAAGCAGAAGAAGAGACGAAGGAGGAGGAAGACAAAGCCGTCACTCTGGTCACACGAAAAGACTGCTTCTCTTGCTTGACAAAGGAGAGGACAACAAATACGGAAGAGCTCGCATGATCTCATCCTCGCCGCCTGTGTAGATCGTTGGGTGCTGCCTAAGTGGTAGCACATGGGCTGTTTAGCCGACGTGGTGAAGCCCATAGCAACAAAAAAACCTGTTTCTATTCAAAACATTTCTAAAAAACCTCGAAACCTCTCCAATACGGAAGTTTCGCCCAAATTTCGGTTTCGTTTTTTTTTCTCCCCCTAATTTTTGGGGATTTTTTTAACTTTTGTTTTTCTTCCATATCCTCCTCATCACCTTCCTTCCCTTTTCTTCTCTTGCCTCCCTCCTTTCCTTTTCCATCTTGTACTACTTCAACATCTACTCCTCCTTCCTTCATTTTCTTCTTCTCTCTTTTCTTCCTTTCTCTTCTTCTTCTTCCTCTCTCCTTCTCTCCTCTTCTTCTGCCTTGCTTTTCTTCTCCTTTTCTCTTCTTCTCCTCTCTTCTTTCCCCATTTTCTTCGTAAACCATCCTTCAATGTCTTAAATCTTTCCCAATTTCTACGTTCTCTTCTTCAATTTCTTAAGAGTCCTTGATTGAACCACTTGTTGCATCTAATCAAGCAAAAGTGCCATAATGCCTCACCAAAATAAAGATGGTTCCCTAAGATGTGTGAGAAGACACCATTTTTTCATCATTACACTATGTTTTTAGATGGCTACTTTAAGTTCTTGAAGAATTTATACTTTATGAAATTATTGATTTTTCAAAACCTCATGGTTTCTTAGCCGAGGGACGAAACCTTTTGAAAAAAAAGGCGAAAAACCTCGAAACGAAAAAAACCTCGAAACGTTTCTTGTGACTAGGGTGAAGCCCATCAAAGACGAAGCCAAAGCCAAGCGGTGCAAATGAAATCCGAGCCTGTCTTTGGCCATCTAACCGCGATGCCAACCAAGAAGGGGGAATCAAGCCTGGCAGTGAAGAAGAAGGGGGAAACTCCTCAACGCACAGCCCGTCACATCAAGAGGACGCATCCACACCGACACTTGTGCCCACACATCAACCTGTACTTGTGAGCCCGTAACTTTTCAAGAGCCCATTTTTTTAAAGAGAGAGGGTTAAAGATCAATATTGGTCCTTAAGGTTATAAAGCCTTAGAGCTTTAAAACCTTAAGGTTTAAAAAGCCTTAGAGCTTTAAAAAGGTTGTTCATGGCAATTCGATTCTGTGTAGATTGGAGACCTTCGCTGCTGCCCCCGCCTGCCCTTTGTTGCTTCCGCCTACTTCTTTGCTGCTCCCACCTGCCTCTGCTGCCTTCGCCTGCCCAACTGCTGCCTTCGCAACCCCCCTTCGCCTGCCCAACTTCTGCCCTTCGCTAGCCTTTCAGTCCCCGCCTGCCCTTCAGCTGCCCCCGCTAGCCCCTCTACTGCCCCCTGTCTGCCTTCGCCTGCCCCATTTGCTGCCCCCGCCAGCCCCCCTTTTGCTGCCCCGCCTGCCCTTCAGCTGCCCCTGTCAGCCCCTCTGCTGCCCTTCGCCTGCCCCTTTTTGCTGCCCCCGCCAGCCCCCCTTTTGCTGCCCCGCCTCCCCCTTTGCTGCCCGCCCCCTGCCTTCTTCACTCCCCGCCCACCCCTCTGCTGCCCCCGACTACCCCTTTGCCCTTGCTTCCCCAGTTGCTCCCCACCTTTGCCCCCCTTCCTCTGCTCCCGTTTTCCCAGCAGCTATTTTATCTCGATTCAAGTCGGCCGCCCACTTTTCTTGATTGGTCTTATGGCTTTTTCTACCGCAACCAATCTCTCATCACCCTCCACTGGCCGGGAGAATCATCAATTTTTCACAAGACGAGCTCACCTCTCTTCAGCACGACATTGACCTTGAGGTCCGGTTGCGAGAGTTTATGGATCCCACCCCTCTCGTTCATCACAGGCCCGTGAATGGCTTCTAGCAGCTCTCCCTTCGGAGCTGATTGTGCACTTTCAAGATACTCGTTTACTCGGTCGAGGCTTCTTCCACGTGGACTTTCATTCTTCAGAAGCTACTTCTCAGGCTTTGGCTAGCAGCCCCTTTCCTCTTGGTCCTAGGAAGATTTTCTTCTTTCAGTACCAGGTGGGCTTTGATCCAGTGGTGGAGGATCAGCGCCTTACCCCGGTCTCACTACGGTTCCCTGCTCTTCCTCGGTCCTATTGGAAGCTTTTAGCTTCCATAGGGGCATCCTTTGGCCAGGTTCTAGAGGTACCAATCCTCCCGAGCTCTCCTGCCTCAGCTTCCGCAGCCGTTACCGCCACTCTTGATGGTGTACCCCGGGTCCTTGTGCTTGTTCCTGATCCATCGATTATTGATGATCATGTTATGCTTCAGAGACCCGACAGATCTCATTTCCGCCAGAGGATGGAGATTGCACGCAGACCTGACCACTGTCGGATTTGTCGTTGACAGGGTCACATTGCTAGAGATTGTCCCATATCGAGGGGCCATGCTAGGAGGCGGCGTGGTCCTGCCCATCAGAGGCCTTCTGCAGATGCCGAGACTCCAGCTGCTCCTTTGCCACAGGAGACCACACAGCGTTGGGTTGTGGTTAGGGATGTCAGGCACCCTCGGACCCCCGTACCTGCCCCTTCACCCACACCCCCTGTGGAGCACCCTAACCCCTATGCACCTTTTGCCTTATAGGATGTTGATCCTTTTTTGGAGGATGAGGCCTTGCAGGCACATGATCTGGATCCCTCATAGGAGGATGCTGCATTACAATTACAGGTAATTGCACCCTTGAGGATGATGTTGCACATTCGCATTGTCATAGTACCTCTCCAGTTCTGAGGACTAGCCCTGGCTTTTCCCCGGAGTGGGAGAGAGAGGTAAGGTTTACATCGTCATATTTTCCCTCCCTTACCTATGCGAGACGTACTTCCGCCTCTAAAGGGGGTCCTTCGTCGACCACGAGATCTGGTCGTTCCTACTCTGAGTCTCTGTGAGGATTGTCTCTTGGAACATTCGGGGTCTTGGGGATTTTTTCCCACGTCGAGGGAAACAAATTGTAAAAACCCAGCTTCATTGTGCAGTCACAGGTGGACCTATGGATATATTGCTCTTGCAAGAGCATAAACTGGATGCTAGTCAGTGTGGGAGATCAGGCAAGCTTCTCTCGGGACACACCTTTTGGTCACTAGCTGTTGGTACCAAGGGTGGTGTTTGTATCTCTGTTTCAGCTTTGATCTTGCCTTGCATCATTGGACATGGTGTCATTTTGCCTACGAGAGCGCATTGGATCCTTCTTATGCAGGGTACTACACGCATTGGTATTCTTAACAATATGCTCCTAACCATAGGGGTAAGAGGATTGACTTTTGGAAATCTCTCACTACATTGATGCCTCTTGCCGACCATTGGATTATTGGTGGGGATTTTAACATGGTTGAGATGCCAACGGATAAAAGAGGTGGACATGAGGGCTTGGTGCACCCTCTTGAAAGAGCGTCTTGGGAGAGGTTTATACTCTCCATTCATCGTAGAGATTGTTGGCATGAGGATGACATTTTGAGAAGTCCATCCACTCTTCTTTATTCATGGTCTAACAGGAGAAGAGATGTAGGATGTATCTATGCATGGTTAGACAGATTTTATGTGGATGATTGGGTGCTTGACAGAGGTGGACATACTTTGATTGCTACAGCCACCTCCAAATCGGATCATTGCCCAGTGGTATTATGTATTAGAGATCCGAATTGCCATGGATTAGCACCCCATGTACGCATCCCTAATCATTTGTTTTTAGATGCAGAACTATCACGTCGTATGCTTGATATTTGGAGATCTCATGCTTCTTACAGGCCTCTCAAAGCGTGGCCTCTGCTCTCTGTGATATTAGTGACTTTTATCACACATGTGCCCTGTCTAAGAGGCAAGAGGCCTTGGACTTAGAAAGGGCTATTAGACGTAGATTGGCTGCCTTGCAGAAAGAGCACGAGAAACATCCTCATGCTCAATGGGTTGCAGATTCTGTATGTACTATTAGAGCAGAACTTCATCACTCTCTTGAGCAGCGCACGGAGTACCGTTTCCATGCCCAGGAATCCTTTTGGACACAGATGGGTGGCAGATGTAACAAGCATTTCTTTGCTTCTCACGGCCCATCTCATGCCAAAGATAGTGTCAGGTGATTGCAGGATTCACATGGCACTCTTCACTCAGATCCTCTTATGGTTAGACAGATTGCCACCGATTTCTATTGCCAGCTTCTTAGTGCTGAGCCGCATTCTGATCTGTGACATAGGACACAGAGGAAGGCTTGGAATGCATTGCCACATTTGATCACCGAGGAGATGTGTGCCGATCTGGATGCCCCTTTTTCTATGCAGGAGTTCAATCATGCTCTTCATGCCTTACCTCATGGTAAGTGTCCAGGGGAGGATGGCCTCTCCCCTGTTTTTTTCACTACTTTTTGGGATGAGATTGGGGCTGAGATAACATCGGCTTTGCAGGAGATGTGGGACACAGGTTCTATGCCTTCTTCTCTCACTGAGGGGCTTATTTATCTTATTCCTAAGAGTGGGGATAAGACATTGATTGGCCAGTGGAGACCTATCACCTTACTTGGGACTACCTATAAGATTCTTGCTAAGGCACTGAGCATTAGGTTGCAGCCAATTTTGCAGGATGTTATTCATGATACCCAGAATGGATTCTTACATGGCAGGAGCATCTTTGATAACATTTTCGTTTTGGGAGGCCGTCGAATGGGCTAAAGCGAGCAATCAGCCCTTAGCAATTCTGCTCTTGAATTTTGTGAAGGCCTATGATAGAGTGGATTGGGACTTTTTTGAGGGTACCCTTAGTCATATGGGCTTCTCTCAAAGATGGATCAAGGGAGTTTCATGCATGTATCGTGATGCCCACGGTAGAGTTCTTGCTTGTGGTGATAGAGGAGAGCGGTTTCAGATTTCTCGCTCAGTACGACAGGGTTGCCCATTAGCCCCTTTATTATATATCATAGTTGCAGAGGCCATGAGTATCTTTCTCCGCTCCACTGCTGGTATTTCAAGATTGAGGTTGCCTCTTCGTAGTCATGAGGAGTTGGTTGACTCTGAGTTAGCAGATGACAAAGCCCTGTTTTTGGAGGCTTCACATATATGCTTATGTTCCTTCCGGGTAGCACTAGAGGAGTTCTATTTGGCAGCAGGGGCACTCATTAATTGGCACAAATCTGTTGGTTTTTGGGTTAGTGATTCACCGAGAGTTGATTGGGGTGCAGAGCTTGGTTTTACTTGGATCAGCAGAGGATGCCCTGCTAGATATTTGGGATGCCAAGTTGGGATTGATATTTCTCCTGCATAGCAGTTTGCTCCGGTACTTATGAGTATCTGGAAGAAGCTCCTCCATTGGAGCTCTAGGAGATTAGATTTAGCCTCCACAACTTGGTGGCTAATCAGGTTTTGCTTGCCTCAGCTTGGTTTATTGCCTCTTGTTGGTGCTTCTCTCGTGCGTGCATTGGCCAATTGCGGAGATTGATCCGCAATTTTCTCTCGTCAAGCTTGGATGGCACCTCAAACACTCGTGCCAGGGTAGCTTGGCTCACAATTATTCAGCCCAAAAGAGAGGGGGGCTTGAATATTATCGATCCAGATGTTCAATGTAGGGCGTTGCTTTGCAAACTTGTGGTCAGAGGTTTCCTACCAGGCACTGAGCCTTGGAAGGATTTTTTCTTGTCTCAGATTTCCAGATGTACACCCAAGATCGGGAGAGACTGGATGCCCAACACACGTTTTTTGTTCACAGAGGCTGATATTAGGGCACCATCTTCCCCTCTTATTGCAGCCATTGTCAACGCATGGAGAAGCATGAGATATTTAATGCGACAAAGGCTTCCTAGGTCTTTGGACGAGGCTGACCGACAACCTATTATGTGGAACAAGTTCATTAGGGATAAGGTTGGTCGGCCACTTGGTGCATCTTGTTATATGCAATGGTCAAGATGGGAGAGATGCGCATACACAGTTCTTGCTTGGAAGACCTTTAAGAGTCTTCCGGAGGATCGGAGAGTTACATCCACTCAGCATCTTAGGGGCTCTCGCATTCGTATTTATCAGATTGATGTAGCTATTCCGCATGAGTGGCTTTCTGGGACCTTTCACGGAGACTATCATCCGAGTTGGCTGGGAGTTTTTTCGAGGATAGGCATAACTCTACAGGTCATTGCTCTCCCAGGCCAAGAGGATACAGATTTCCTCATTTATTCTATCATGCCTGGTGGGAGATTGAGGAGATGTAGTATGGAGGAGATTATACCAAATACTAGGCTTAGTCCAGTGAGGATTGTTGGTCTCTCGGAGAAGCACTGGTTCATTGACCCTTCTCCTCAGATAGTGACTCATGGCTCTTGGTGTTTGTGGCTATCTGGTGGCAGTCCTATCAGATATCTTCAGTGGGATCCAGGAGAGTGGGAGTGGATTGATGCCTTCGATCCTTTGAAAAGCCTTCCTTTTTTCAGTTTCACTGTTCGGAATGTCAAGCTTCTCCTCACTCGACAGATGCATAGGATCCCTACTCTCAAGCCTCATTGGGAGAGCTATGATATTTCTCCAGTGATACAACGCAGATATTGGCATAGACTTTGGCGCCAGATCTCTCATTTCTTTTGGTTATTCTTACATGGTGGTCTCCCCACCAATCAGTGGAGATTAGTTTTCGGTGTAGCACCTTCCTGTCCTAGATGTGCGGTCCGTACAACATTGTCTATGGGGATGCAGCATTGCACAATAGATTTGGGGTCCTGTAGCCCAACTTATGGGCAAATTGAGTGGCCGAGCCATGCATGTGACTTGGGGGGCAGTTGCTTGGCTCTCCCAGTCCGGTCCGCAACTTTTTTATGAGGGCAGTGGTACAGATTCTGTTTTTTTCATTCGTAGAGGTATTGCCCAGCATGGTTTATTGCAGGATGTTCCTCACTCTGATTATACACCCCCTAGATAGAGGATTGACACCAGTTGGGAGATTATTGCCAATCTTACAGCATGGCAAATCTGGAGAGCTAGATGCACGGAGGCTATTGAGGGTGTCTAGATTTTTGGGTCTCAGTGCATTAGTACTATACGGGGTGATATCATCCACACTCTTATGGCTACTTGGGCTCGCATTCAGGGGCCCTCTCGTTCTGCACAGGTGAAGCGTGTGATATTTATGCGGGAATGGGATCATGGCATCTTCTTCTCCTCTAGTACCACAGGTCTTACATGTGAAGCCATAAAATTTGGGGCTTTTTTAAGCTGAGCCCGCCCTTGTCCAATTGAAGCCTTCACCGATACATTGAGAGTCTCCCGGGTTCTCAGCCTTTGCCGTCGGGCCTAAAACGATTTGTCAAGCATCCAGTGCTTGGCGCCGACGCCGCAAAAGGGGGACATCACCGACATCGAGGGGGGATTTTTCTCTAAAAATATTTTGCATGTTTCTATGTGTGTTTGAGTCAATAAGGGTCGTCTGCCTGGGTCGTCACCCAGTCAGTATGTGTTTTTCCTTGGCTAAAAGACTGTTCCCACACTTAACTCCGATTGTGTCCAAGCTACCATGTCTTATCTTGTACTCTCTCTCTTCCTTCTCTCTCTGGCCATGGCTCTCTTGCCCACACATCCGCCAGCCAACAGTTTCCTGGATGATGATCCCTAATCACAAACTTTGCTAGCACTACTCTGCATTGAACACCTTGCTCTAAGATGCCAAAACCACCCTGCAGCATTGGAAGAATGATACACTCCCAAGAAACTGGCTTCATGCTAGTACCTTGCCCATACCAGAAATAATTTGTGATTAGCCCCCTAAAGCTACACAATGATGCGCATACAGTTATTGTTCACATTAACATAGTATTTCCTTCTCCTCTTGGGTCACCTTATTTTGCTTTGGAATCTCACAGCCTAGCAATCTAGATGTACAGTGGCAATAACTGGCACCTTGTCAAATGGTAAAAAAGAAAGTGTTTGTTGTGAGATTCTTCTGGTTCCCCACCTTGTCTTGAGGATTGGTGGTTTGGAAGCTCTGGCTGATTTTTACGGGAAAGAGTTTTATAGACAACATGAAAGAGTATGGCATCATGCTGCTGGTTTTGTACTGATTAATTGTCCATGGTGTATTGCTATGCAGTTTTACACTTGCAAGAATCTGGAAATACATCAAGAAACAAAACCTGTTTTGAGATTCAAGATGCCTTGTAATTTGTTAACTTCCATTTGCAGCAAATCACGTGCCAGCATCTTCTCTTCTTTTTCTTTCACCATCAACTGTAAATTGCAGGTTTAACTAGCCTTTAATAGGTGTAAAATCATATGTACAATTCCACTAAATTTTTAAGGTTAAACGTAATCATACTGCTTATGTAGCTTTGTCAGTTTAACCTTAAAAAATTTTAAAGAGAAAATATTCCACAAAATATTGAAGTAATTAAATTGAAACACCAGCCATAAATGTAGGATTAGTTTGATAGGAATTTTATTTTTTAGGGTCAGAGGAGCGGCTTAACGGCACAGGAGAAGGGAGAAGATGGCGAGAGGCAGAGAAGAAGGCCACAGGCAAACAAAGAGGGGGACATGGTGAAAGGCAGGCAGGAGGGAAATGCAAAGAGAAGAGGGGTATGGCAGGTATAAGGAGAAGGGGACCAATGGCGGGGTAGGAGGAGAACATGGTGGGCAGGTAAAGGGGTGAATGGTGTGCACGAGGGAAATGTGTGGAAAAGAGGGAAATGGTGGGCAGGAGAAGAAGATAGCAGCCAGGTGGAGAGGTCAAGACATACGGGGAGCTGGAACCCTAGTTCCATAAAAATGAACCCAGCTTTGAGCTGGCACTATCTTCATTGCTCCAGGCACCTCAAAGTCAGACCATTGCCTTCTAGTTTCGTGCATCAGAGATCTCAGGAGCCAGAACTCTAATCCCCGAGTACACATACCAGAGTCTCTTTAATCAGATGCAGAATTGTCATGGAACATGATGGATGTTTGGTGATGCTCCTGACTCTAGGCAAAGAGTTTGCTCCTGCCTTAGAGAGTGTCAGTAATCTTTATCACAGTGTGGCCCTAGCCAGGAAGCAAGAGATCTTGGATAGAGAGAATCATCAAGGGAACTTGAGAAACACCCTAATGCCCAGTGAATATGAGACGCATCATGCACTGTTAGGACTCAGTTGCAGGACGTGCAGAGTTTCGTTCTCATGCAGAGGAGTCATTCTGGATTCAAATGGGAGGTAGATGTTGTCAGAATGCATAGCGGAAATGAAGACAACTGCTGTAGAGAGCAAAACGCAGATGAAAGAGAGAGAGAGAGAGAGAGAGAGAGAGAGAGAGAGAATCTGTGTAACTCTGCTATATATACACATAAGAAAATCTCGGAGTACCACTAGGAAGTGTGGGGGGCAAGGGGCCATTTTATATATAGCCCCAAGCTGATGGTCGGCCAGTCTAAAACAGGCCGACAGCAGCAAAAGCTCACGATCAGCAAAAGAGCCAGTCGATCAAGTGCCTGCCGTCAGCCAAGACACTTTTTTTTCTTTTTCTTTTTTCTTTTTTTTCTTCCAAAAAGGAGACTTCTATTAAGTATGAATTTTTTTTACAAA
This sequence comes from Cibotium barometz, assembly GCF_041138505.1. Lineage (NCBI taxonomy): Eukaryota > Viridiplantae > Streptophyta > Polypodiopsida > Cyatheales > Cibotiaceae > Cibotium > Cibotium barometz. The sequence goes on from NC_141093.1 coordinate 24,208,403, forward strand.
ATGGAGATTTCACACCAAGCAAGGTGGAGATCTCAACCAATCAGGAACCCTGTGCTGCCAATAGGGTCCCGAATGAGAGGATGTGAAAAAGATACCAATGTCCCACTCTCTCATAAACTGGCCGCGCTTCCTCTCCGCACTTGATCAGGTAGGGTGGCAACTCTACAGTCAGCCAGCAACAAAAGTCAGCCGACAGCCCTCCACACCTAAGGAAAAATGGGAAAAATACATGGAAGTGAGGAAAAATGGGGAAACACCAAAAAATGGGCACACCCACAACAAAGGCCCTGGTGTAATATACAGATAGGAGATGACTGCTAACACCCCCTCTCAGCTCCTCGATGTGGAAACAACCCCAGTGTGCTGGAGTGCCGCCGGACCATAGCCTGAGGTAGAGACTTCGTGAAGAGATCCGCCGCATTGTCCTCCGTCGAACAATAAAGAAGCAAGATGTCACCAACCAAGATCTTCTCACGAACAAAGTCATATTGTATCTCTATGTGCTTGGTCCAAGCATGAAAGACCGGGTTCCGAGCAATAGCCATACAACTCTGATTATCGCACGGGATGACCGTGGGCTCCTTCTGTGGAAACCCAATCTCGCCAAGCAACCTCCGCAGCCACACAACCTTGCAAGCAGCAACACAAGCAGCCCGGTATTCTGCCTCTGTAGACGACAAGGCAATAGTCGGCTGCCTCTTGCCGCTCCATGAAATAGCTCCGAAGCCGAGGGTAAAATTGTAGCTTGACGTAGATCTCCTCGTGTTTGGATCTCCTCCCCAATTTGAGTCACTCCATCCTTGGAGTCGAACTCGGTCATTTGTTTCACCTCCAGTGTCGTAGAAGAGTCCAAGATCCTTCGTACCCTGCAAATACCGCAAGATCTGCAATCCTGCGTCCCAATGAGACTTCAAAGGCGTCTACATAAACTAGCCCAACAACCCCATAGGAAAGCTGAAGTCCAATCTAGTGTTCAGCAACCAGATCAATGAACTGACCAACTTCCGGTACAGAGAGGCATCAACTGGCTCACAAGGATCATTCACTGTAAGCTTCGTATTCGGGTCCATCGGTGACATGATAGGCTTGCAATTCTCCATCCCAAAGGCCTCAAGAAACTCATGGACATACCGCTGCTAAGAGACAAAGAACCCCCTCTAGGTTTGCTAGATCTCCAATCCCAAGAAGAAGTGGAGTAAGCCTAAATTGATCATCTTAAACTCCTTTGACAAGGCAGCCTTCCTCACTGCAATGTGCTCCACATGACCGCCAATAAGAATGAGGTCATCCACATAAAGGATGATCAACGTGACCATGCCGCATTCCCGAAAGAGATACAAGTTAGGATCTGCAACAACTGATCTCTGAAATCCAGTCCGTAGAAAGAAGGAATCAATCTTTTGATTCCAAGCCCTAGGAGCCTGCTTAAGACCATACAAGGCCATCCGCAACCTGTAAACCATTCCCTTTGATCCTGGAACCTCAAAGCTTGGAGGCTGCTCAACATACACCTCCTTATGCAAGTCACCATTAAGGAATGCGGATTTTACATCCATTTGATATATGGGCCACCGCTGAGAAGAAGCAAGGGCAAGAACGGTCCGAATCGTGGTCATCCTTACTATCGGTGCAAAGGTATCCTCATAGTCAATGCCATAGTTTTTTTCATACTCGTATGGAAAATATTCCATACTTCCATACCCGTATGCGTATGGTCACCTATGGAAAAACTTTTCATACTCGTGCCAAAAAAGAAAATGTTTTGCATCTTTTCTAGACAGAGAGATTAATTGTCAATGTTGTGTGAAAGTCATGACGGATGAAACATGGTCAATTTGTGAAAACCATGATAGATCATCTATCATGGTTTTCACATATTTTAAGTCTCTCATGGTTCACTTCTTTGAAAATGGCATGTCTACCCTTTAATTTAAGAATCAAGCATGAAATCCCACGTATGGAATTTCTCCAAGGTTTGAACCATACTTATTTCATAGTTCCAGACTCATACACGTATGTCGTATGGTTGCCGTATGAAAAAACTATGCCTACAGGTGACAGGTTTTGGCATTTACCCACTCCACAGTCCCTAGTCCCTAGTACCTACTTATGTAACATGTTACATAATACATCATTGATCATACATGTATGATGTAAACAAGTTACATTAATATAAAGTCCGGAGTTTGGATTCTGGCTCTACATCATTTATGTTTTTTCTAATCCCAAAATCTTTGCAGTTTCAATTTCTTTGGTTTTTTGTGTCATATGTAGCATGTTTTTTCCCTGAATTTAGGGAGCCATTTGGTATCCAACGTATGGAATTTCTTGGGGGTGTGAACCGTACTTTTTTCGTACTTCCATACCCATATGTGTTTGCCGTATGGTTGCTGTATGGAAAAACTATGGTCAATGCTAGGCCGCTAAGCATAACCCTTAGCCACAAGTCTGGCTTTGTGTTTGTCCACCGACCCTTCCTTTTTTTTTTTTGTAGAAAGAGACTTCTATTAAGTATGAGAAAAACATACAACAATCAGAGCTATAAGCCGGAAAAGAATAGAATCACCCCAATATGTAAGGTGATTTCAACCACTGAGGAGTATCATGGCGCCATGTAAGACCTGTGGTACTAGAAGAAAAGAAGATGCCATGGTCCCATTCCCATTTGACGTATACTTGGTCTTAAATACCCACTTGACATAAGTGACTAACCATTTTGACAGCCTCGGAACCAACTCCCAAGTTTTATTCTTCTCTATGGCATCTAGTTCCACCTGCATGGCTTTCCGCCAAGTATCCTGTGAAAGGGCCTCCTTTACAGAAGTGGGCTCTTTGTCCCCCATGATACGAGACATCAAAGCATAGTTCACCTGCTGTAAGAGCTCCGCTGAACGACTTTTGTCACGAACTCTATGCGATCGTCAAGGTCCGTCTTCTGTGGTCCACTCACAGGGAAGGTCCGTAACACCCAACTCCCGAAGGGTGTCTAACAACCACCTAGGTGCTCGAACAGAACGCGGAGCCTCCTCCTGCTCTGCTGCTGCTCTGCAAGGGCTCATCTCCAGCCACGGGCTCAACCTCCTCAACTAACTGAGGCTGTCCAGCTGGAACAATCAACTGGGAATCATCATCAGACTCATCTAGGTCTCCAAGAAGTGGTGGCTCATCAACAGGGGAAGCTGGAACATGCTCATCAAAAACCACATCTCTGCTGATGACAACCTCGTTCCTCTCCGGGTCATACAACTTGTATCCTTTGGAAAGAGAGTTATATCCCACAAAAACAATCTTCTGGGACTTTGAATCAAGCTTCCCCCTCTGCTTCTTTGGAATGTGAACATATGCATCACTCCCAAACACACGGAAATGGGAGACATCTGGTTTCCTACCAAAATAAGCCTCAAAGGGAGTCATGTTCGGTATTTTGAGGATATTTACACTCAATTACTCCATTCTCTGAAGGCGAACCTGTATTCGCTAGCTCCCGCTTGATGCCAAGTTCCGCACAAAACTGCACAAATGCATTGGCAGAAAACTCTCCTTTGTCAACCCGAAGAGTCTTTATCTGCAAGCCAGACTCTTCCTCCACCATCACATGCCACTCCTTGAACCGAGAAAAAGCTTGGTCCTTCTAGGAAAGGATATAAACCCAAGTGAATCTGCTACAATCATCAAGCAGCATAAAATACAAAGAACCTCCCAAGGATGGGATCTGCATAGGTCCACACAAGTCAGTGTGTACCAACTCCAAAGATTTCGAAGTCCGCCTGGAAGCCTGCTTTGGAAGAGATTCCCTGTGCTGCTTACCACGAATGCAAGAACTACAGCATCCCTGCCTGCTGCCAACATCTGGCAAGCCAACCACCATCTAGTCCCGGAAAGCTCGCCGCATCCACGTTCAAGTGGCAAAACCAAAAGTGCCACAAGTCACCAATCTCAGAGCCTGTAAGAGAGAAGAGTGCTGAGAGTTTGTATATACCGTTCTCCACTCCGCCTTCCCAAACAACCTCGCTTGTCTCTCTCTCCCGTAGAGCAATAGAATGCTCCTCAAACTCCACCCGGAAGCCAGTCTTGCAAACCTCATGCACTAACAATAGATGAAAACCAAGTGCAGGGACGTAAAGAACATGAGAGGAATACTTACCCCCTCCGCCATCGGGAATGATCTTCATTCTGCCCTCACTATGAATCGGTATAGTGGAATTGTCGCCAATGAAAATGCGACCTGGCTGCCGTTTAAGATCTTGTAAAAACTCACGGGAAGGAGTCATATGCTTGGAAGCACCACTATCAAGAATCCACTCCCGAGTATCCCAGGCGGTGAAGCCAACTGCCTCCTCGCTCGAAGAAGATGAAGCATCTGTGTGTCCAAAATCTCCAAGTGCACAAAGGCTGGAGTCTTTGCAATTGAAGCTAAAGAATCAACACTCTTCCCGTATTCCGCTTGGGACACTTCTTCCAATAGTGGCCTTTCTCGCCACAATCGTTACAGGTCCGCTTGGCCTTCAATTTCTCACGGTCTAAATTGGGCTTCTTCTCAGAAGACTTCAACGACAAAGACTTCCCTTTGCCCCTGTTGTTGTTACGGCCTTTCGACTGTTGGCCAATCAAGGCCTCAGAACCTCCGCCTTGTGGAGGGTTCGTAAATTGCTCTTCCTGGTCCAAGACCATTGGCACAAGCTCCTCCCACGTGATGGTGCTGAGCCTGCCATCAAAGAGGAGTAAAATGCTGAGTAATGAGAGGCAACAACGGGAGGCCATATCCTCTAACGATATCTCTTTCCCTGCCTGGAGAACCTCCTGCTTAAGAGCTTGCAACTTGTTGATGTGCTCCCGCATCATTGACGACTTTGCAAGATTCATCACCCACATTTGAACTTCCAAGGAGATCCTCTTCATGGGTGATACCCTGTTGTACCGAGAAGCCAAATGCTGCCAAATCCCTCTAGACCTGTGGTGTGCAATCTAGAAAGATGACAGAACAGACACGGGCATTGACACAATTCCATAACTGTGCCTGAGCCTCCTGTTCCTTCCGTATAGAAGGTGACTCCCCGTCTTCCAACTCCGGCCGTGGAACACCAACAACAATGAAATCAGCCAAGTCATAAGACTCCAAAACGGACTCCATCATTACCTTCCATATGCCGTAGTTGTTTCCGTCCAATTGTCGGTCCACCAGGAACGTGGGGAGTGTTGGGATCTTCACGTGCTTCTCAGCCATCTCAAGCAAGTCTACCATCTCAAGGGTTCACAAGGTCTTGTGAAGGGAGGGCGGGTGGGAAAAAAGAAGAAGAAGAGGCTGCAAATAATATGCAAGGTGGCTGTCCAACGGTGATGGCCACCTTCTACCCGATCTCCAAGTCCCGTACAGCCCAAACAATCTCAAATCAGCAAACCCTCGACATCCCGCTGTCTCCAAGCTTCAAGCCACCTGGGCTCTGACACCATGTCAGAATGCACAGCGAAAATGAAGACAACTGCTGTAGAGAGCAAAACGCAGATGAAAGAGAGAGAGAGACAGAGAGAAGCTGTGTAACTCTGCTATATACACTAAGAAAATCCCGGAGTACCACTGGGAAGTGTGGGGGGCAAGGGGCCATTTTATATGGCCCCAGGCTGCTGATCGGCTAGTCTAAAACAGGACGACAACAGCAAAAGCTCACGACCAGCACCTGGGCTGCTCACGACCAGCAAAAGAGCCAGTCGGCCAAGTGCCTGCAGTTGGCCAAGACACCTGATCAGGTCGGGTAGCAAATCTACAGTCGGCCAGCACAACAGAAGTCAGCCGACAGCCCTCCACACCTCAGGAAAAATGGGAAAAATACATGGAAGTGAGGAAAAATGGGGAAACACCAAAAAACGGGCGGGCACACCCACAACAGAGGCTGTGGTGTAATATACAGACAGGAGATGATTGCTAACAGATGTAACAGGCATTTCTTTGCTGCCCATGGTCTCTCCCATAACATGGAATGCGTAAGACAGCTGCAAAATACCCCGTGAGTGCTCCTCTCAGAGCCTAACATAGTCAGGAGAATTGCCTCTGATTTTGACTACCACTTGTTATCTGCTGAGGCTCCCTCCCCTCAAAGGGATAGGGCACATCAGAAGGTTTGGAAGTCCGTGCCTAGGCTGATTTCGGTTGACATGTGCGCATTACTTGATGCCCCTTATTTGGCAGATGAGCTTAGACATGCAGTTTCGGCTTTACAACATGGTATATGTCTTCGGGATGACATTTTGGATGACATCAATGTGGCATTACAGGACGTGGCACACAGGCTCTATTCCTCCTTTTCTTACTGAGGGTCTTATCCACCTCATCCCTACGGGTGGTGATAAGGCTAACATTGCCTAGTGGAGGCCTATCACATTGCTTGGGACTGCATACAAAATTCTTGCCAAGGCAGTGAGCATGAGATTGCAGCCAGTGTTGCAGATGGTTATTCATCATACACAAAATGGATTCCTTTGATAACATCTTTTCATTTTGGGAGGTGGTAGAGTGGGCCAAGGCAAGTAATCAGCTCTTGGCCATCTTGCTCTTTGATTTTGAGAGCCTATGGCCACTCCAGTGCTAGAGTATCTAGATTCAGATTACCTTTACGCATGGAGGAGAAGCTTCTGGACTCTGAAGTTGGCTGATGATACAGTGATGTTTCTTGAGGCATCCTACACATGTCTTTGCTCATTTCACACTGCCTTGGAAGAGTTTGTTTAGTAGCAAGGGCTTTTATAACTGGGCATAAGTATGATGGATTTTGGGCCAGTGATTGGGAGAGGACTGATTGGGCACAAATGATGGCTTCCCATGGATTGAGTGAGGACACACTGCCACATATCTTGGATGCCAGGTCGCGATACACCTGCCCAACAGTTTGCCCCTGTGCTCATGAGCATCAAGAAAAAGCTCCTTCGGGAAGCTCAATCTCGCGTCTAGAGCCCTAGTGGTAAACCAGGTGTTGCTTGCCATAGCTTGGTAGTGCTATGATTGTGCATGCATTATGTAAGAGGATACAGCATGCGGTGTATACTAGAGAACACTCACAAGAAGTAGAATCTTTCACATCACAAACCTTTAAAAATCAAATTGTACAATAACAGAGATAGAGAAGAAATTGCATCACTAAAGTGATACAATAGATGGCAAAGCCCCACACCCGTGTGAGGACCTGCTCGATTCTGAGTTTGCTGATGACACGGGATTGTTTCTGCATGGCCAGGAGGCCAATCTACAGAGGGCAGAGCAGTAGCTACAGGTTTTTGGTGTGGCTTCGGGAGCATTGATCAATTGGCGCAAGACAGTGGCTTTTTGGATCAGTAGCGCTCCCGCTCCGGTATGGAGCCCAGACCCGGGTTTTAGATGGATTCCTCCTGGCACAGCAGTGCGGTATCTAGATTGGACTTGATTTGTCACCTGAGCAGCAGATCGCCCCACTTCTTCTGAGTATTTGGAAGAAGCTTTTATATTGGAGTAGAGCTCGGCTATCCTTCGCTGGGAGGGTGGTGGTGACAAATCAGGTGCTTTTAGCGACTATGTGGTACATCACGTCTTGCTGGATCTTCTCGAGCTCTTGCATCAGCCAGGTACAAAGATTGATCAGGAACTTTCTTTGGTCAGGGCGGGATGGTCAGCCGGCCCGGGCTAAGGTTGCTTGGGCAGTTATTACTCTTCCGTTGGCCCAGGGGGGGCTTGGGCATTATAGATCCAGCTGATCAGAGTAGAGCCTTGTTGGGGAAGCTTATTGTTCGGGGGCTACTTCCAGGCGCTGAGCCTTGGAAGGAGCTTCTATTTCAGCGGCTGTGCAGGCTAGAGCTCCCCCAGCAGGGGACACTTGGGCACCTGAGATACGGTGGATCTTCATAGAGATGAGGAGGACAGGCCTCAGTAGAGGATGGGAGGACAGATTTGCCTTGAGCATCCTGCGAGCTTGGGAGCTGCTGAGACCCGGGCTTTCTCAGAGACCTCCCACTTGTGATGAGGAGCGGGCCAGACAGCCGCTCATATGGAGCCCCGCGGTACGCACAGAGCAAGGTCATGTGCTGGGTTCTCGGCCTCGTCTAGCCTGGGGACCATTGGCGGCAGGCCCAACACGCAGTTTTGGAGATTGGCAAGCCTTTTGCAGTCTCCCGGAGGAGATCCAGGCCGAGAGACTGAGTCATTTCAGAGGGGGGCTGATTATGAGGGATGACATTCAGGAGGCACTCACCGAGGAGTGGTTCACGCCTTTCGAGCCAGCGGCCCCACGGTGGATGGGAGCCTTTACACAGTTGGAGATCCTGATTGCTGTCAGAGCTTGCACTGAGGATGGTAGATGCCTCTACTATGAGATATAGGATGAGGGCAGACTTCAGAGAGTGGAGGCGCAGTCACCTTTGGTTGCAGAGTGCATCTTTCAGAGGATACGGGTAGTGGCCGCCGCTTCTCGGAAGTGGCATATTGATCCAAACCCTGCAGATGTGGACTCTGATTGGCGCATATGGGCATATGCTGCGCGCCCCTTGGCCTGGAATGGGACCCTGGCGAGTACGAGTGGCATGATCCTTATGCGTCCCCCGAGGCCACAGAGATCACCTTTTTCCAGTACACTGTTCGGTTGGGGAGGCATATTTTGACTGCGAGGAGGATGGTCTCTCTAGCTGCATCGGAGCATTGGCGGCTACAGGGACTCTCACAGGAGTTTCTGGAGGATTTCTGGACCAGGCTCTGGGCTAGCCGACAGGCACGCAGGATCTCGACTTTCCAGTGGCTGGTTGCCCACAGGGGCTCTGCAGTTGGCACCTGGCTTGTCTCCGTCGGCCTGCGTCCGATGCGGCCACCCATTGGAGACACAGAGACATTGCCTATGGGATTGTCCACAGGCGCAGCAGATTTGGTTGAGGATGCTGCGCATTTTGGCCCCCCTCTCTCCAGAGGGCATGTATACGTGGGGAGCCGCTGCTTGGTCGACTTCGTTAGGGCCTGCTCTGAGATACGAGACGGAGCAGGACAGCCAGGCCATCAGATTCATTAGGGGCTAGCCTCGCCTTGTTCCTTCACCGGATTTCTCGTCCGCCGGCTGGACACAGGAGAGGGATCTACGATGGGAGCTCCTCAGCAGCCTCAACATATGGTTCACTTGGAGAGCCCGTTGTTTCAGGGCCTTTGAGGGGAGACTGGAGCCACCAGCAGAGACTGTTCGAGGGATCTAGCAGGAGTTGATTCACACCCTGCGAGGACAGTATGACCGCATCCGGGGCGACTCGGATCGAGCGATCTTGCGGCACCAGGCCTTCCACACCACTTGGCGCAGCGGCCCCTTCTATACTCTACACACGGGTACCCCCACCTGTTTGGATTTTAGCCCCTCCTATTGTATAATATAGCCTCTCAATTATTTGTACTGTTGTTTGTACTTTTTTGCACCTAGGGAGAGTCTCCCTAGCTGCCTTGATTGGCTCTCTGCTCTGCCTTCTTCTTATGAGCAAGAGAGGGTTTTTGTAGCCCAGTGGGCGCTTTTTTTAACTTCTCGGAAAAAAAAAAAGCCCCACACCCGTGTGCTCCTATGAAGGGAACTTCGATGGCTTCTTCTCCTCTAGTCCCATATCCTATAGAATCTCCTCGCCCATAATGCCTCACATGATGCAAAGCATAAAACTTTGTACTCATGCTCTATCAATGCGAGTGTAACTTTGGGCTATTTCTTGCTAATCCAAGAAATGCATCCCGAACCAAGAGAAAAACAATACCCTATTACCGAGCACTGGGTAACCGAATCACCCGCCCAATTTGAGTCACGAAATCCACTGAGGGTCTTGCCCGCAACATAGGTTATGCCATACTCCTGAGTACCTACTTTCCAATGATTCTCCCAGGGCTTGTTGGAGAACTTGCTCAAAACACCAACAACAAATCTGATGTCTAGTCTAGTATTACACTAGAAGATAAGACGACCACCAACCAGTTTTCTAAGTAAGGTCTCATCCACAAGGTCTGCAGAGTCTTCAACAAACTTCAGACCAACCTCCATAAGGGTACCAACTGCCTTGCATTCGGTCATACCAAATGCTTTAAGTATCTCATCTGCATATTTCTGCTGATTCTAGCCTGCCCCAATGAGGTCCCTTCTCCCGGAGTCTCTGATATATACACCCCCCCACCACCACCACCACGGGACCCCCCAGTGTCATGGGACAACCGATGTCAGTGCTTTTGGAGAGACTTTGGCTCCTCCCGGAGTCTTCTATGTCATCTTTCATTGATCAAGACCGCGGCCACTTCGGAGACTAGAGCAGGGATCTTCTCCTTCCCTCTGAGTGTCGCAGCAGCAGAGAGTGAGTGGAGTCCGGAGTCTATTTCCTCCACTATTCATGGACAGGTGACAGAGCTCTCTCACCACCCGGAGAGCTGCGCCTCATAGACATTGTCTCTCACTTTTGTCCTTCGGCCCACATGGATCTTGGAGGATCAGGCCAAGGAATCCAGGATGGCAAGCTCGTGAGCAAGAGTTTCGAGGTACTCCTCTTCATCTATCTTCATGTATCACAGGCGGTCCCCCTCCCCCCCTCCTACAGATACCTTTAATGTGACAGCCCAGCTAGAGCGGAATGGGCCCACATGGAGCATAGGATCAGGGAACACCTCAAATGTCTGCGCACCAGGACAGACTGTGACTACTCACCATCCAAACCATTTGCCAAGTCTCACAGGGTGAAGGGCTGCCCACACAGATCTCAACCCACTAGACCCCTTTGATGCGGATGATCGCTTGGAACATTTAGGGATTGGGCGGCCAGCAGTGCCACTCTCAGCGAGGAGTCCTGTGTGAGGAGTTGCAGAGAGCCATAGTGGGAGGCTCTATCGACATTCTCTTTCTTCAAGAGCATCACTTGTCAGCTGGTCATGGCCACAAATACAGGAAGATTTTGCAGGGCAAGAGCCACACACCTTTTGGTCACCCACCGTCCGCCCATCTAGGATCCAAGGCGGAGTATGTATCTCAATTAGTGAGGAGCTTCTTCCAGTGGTGTTGGACTCCGGCACCATAGTTCCAGGGAGGGCGCAATGGTTGATTATCAGACTTGGGGAGGCTATGTAGGCCTGCTCAACATTTATGCCCCTAACTCCATGGCAGGTCGAGCGGAGTTCTGGAGCATGATTTGGTATGGCCTCCCTCGGGCTGATTTCTGGTGTATGGGGGGAGACTTTAATATGATGGAGACCACGGCAGACAGACTAGGTGGTAGCCAGGATACCGTCTCTGGTGCTGAGCTTGCAGCTTGGGAGGATCTTGTATTCACCATCAGGGAACAGAACCCCTGGCATCTCCCGAAGTTTGGGCGGAGTGAAGGGAGTCTGAGATTCTCCAGATCTGACAGGCGAAGCGGAGGCCCCAACCTCTCCTGGTTCGATTGTTTCTACGTTGATGAGTAGGCTTGTGGACGAGGCAGTTTGGTGGGTATTTTAGCCAGCAGTACCTTTTCAGACCATTCACCCATCATCCTCTCTCTAAAGGACCCCGGGCGACACAATAGTCAACAGAGCCTCTGCATACCCGAGAGCTTGATACAGGATCCAGAGATTCGCAAGAGGACTGGGGAGCTATGGGAGAGCTTGGCCTTTCATGAGGGCATAGCAATAACGCCTCTGGATACTCGACTCACTGAGATCCAAGCCATTCTCCAATAGAGTTTACAGAGCAAGAGAGGAGCCTCCGCTGAAGCCTAGCCTCACTTCGACTGACTGTAGGAGCTCACCCTGCACAGCCCTTGGATTGAGGCTCAGATGGCCACAGCCCGCACTGAGATCAGCTCCATACAGAAGAGGAGAGTGGAGTACAAATTCCATGCCCACGCATCCTGGACTCAGGCTCGAGACAGAGGCACAAGGGACTTCTTCGAGCCGACATGGCTCACCACCAGAGGGATGGCATCTGGAGGCTTAGAGGATCGGACAGCACCATTGTTTCCGAGCCATAGCCACTAGCTTCTTCAGTTCCCTCCTCAGTGCAGAGCCTCACTCCCCACTGGTATAAGATGCGAGAGAAAGGGTCTGGCAGCACATGCGTGAAGTTGGCCCACTGGCTCTCCGGAGCTTCTCTTTCGAGGAGATTGTAGAGGCTTTGCAGCTGCTCCCTAGGGGCAAGTGCCCGGGTGAGGATGGGCTTCCGGTTCCCTTGTTTCTTCGTCACTAGGAGGTTATGGAGGGCAACTTCCGCATGGTCTTCAATGAGTTTATGATTTCCGGATCTATGCCAGAGAGACTGGCGGATGGTTTGATTCACTTGATCCCCAAGGAGGGAGGTGACGGGTTGGATTCGAGAGCGGAGAACAACACCCTCTTGGGGATAGCCTGCAAAATCCTAGCCAAACCATCAGCCATCGAATGCATGGCATGCACAGATAGATTGTATCCTGGATAGGAGCATCCTGAATAATATCTTCACCTTTTGGGAGGCGTCCGCCACGGCCCGTCTACGGCACTTAGCAATTCTCCTTCTAGATATCGAGAAACCCTACGAATTGGTGGATTGGAACGTTCTCGAGGGGACTATGTGCAGGATGGGTTTCCCCACCACCTCAATTCTAGAGGTTTGCAGATGTAGTTGAGATCTTTTGCCGAGACTCGGGATCTTGATCAATTGGCACAAGTCATATGGACTTTGGGTTAGCTCATCCCCTTGGGGACTAGTTGAGTCCCCTTCTAGTGGATTCCAAGGGGTACTCGGTGCGTTATCTTGGCTGCCAGGTCGGGATCAACATCACCTCACAATAGCAGCTTGCCCCCCTCCTTCTGAGCAGCTGAAAGAAGCTTCAAGCTCTCACTTGCTGGTCAAGTAGTGGTAGTGAACTAGTTCCTTCTCGCTACTATGTGGTACATCATCTCTTGTCGGGCCTTTTCCAGCGCGTGTATTGGCCAAGACCAACAGCTGATCCTGCAAGTTCCTTTGGGCAAGCAACGATGGCAAGCCGGCACGGGCCAAGGTGGCTTGGAGTCATCATTCAACCTCGCCACAAAGGTGACCTGGGCATTATTGACCCTTCTATGCAGAGCAAGGGCCCTTTGGGCAAGCTGATCATCAGAGGCCCCCTCCCAGGTGGTGAGCCCTAGAAAAACTTTCTCATGGCCCACACTCCAGTTCTTGGTAGTCCTTGGTCTCCGAACCCGAGATGGATCTTCAAAGAGATGAAAACTGGTGACCCGAGCCTTGCCTTTAAGGACAGATTTGCGGCCAGCCTCTTCCAAGCCTGGGACCACATTCGCTTTGCTCTTCACTAGCCTCCCCCAATCCTAGACAAGGAGAGACTTCACTAAGCACAGGTCTGGAACCCCTTGATTACCCTTCCTAGTGGCTACACACTAGGCTCCCATCCTCACATTGAGCGAGGAACAAGTCGAGTTTCTTAGAGAGTGGCTCACCTTCAGGCAGCTCCCACCAGAGGCTCAAGAGCAGAGCCTAGCTAGGATCCGAGGCAGAGACAGGATTACCCTCGCTCCATCCCTACTTGAGTGGCTCGCACGAATCCAGGACCCACCTCCCCTTGAGTGGGTAGGGGATTTTCCCAGACATGATATTCCCATGGCAATCCATGGTGCAGATGGAGGCACCCTCATGACTTTCTCTATAGGGCCACACAATGAGCAACTGCACTTTACAAAGGGTGAGAGTGATCAAGTTTCATGACCATAGATGGCACGTCGACCCTCCCTTGGCCAAAGTAGCCAGAGAGAGATTGTGGAGATTATGGTTATGGGAGGGCCAACCATTGATGCGGTTGTAGTGGGATCTAGGTGAGTGGCAATGGCACCCCAACATCCCCTTCTTTGAGTGCACAATCCGTCTGAGCCGTGGGATTCAGATTCCAGACGTTGATAGTATGCCAACGACAACAGTATACTAGCAAGACTCTAGGCATCCCCGCGCGTTTCCTCCATGAATTTTGGAAACGAATGTGGGATAGCTTCCAGCCACGGAAGATTTCTCTTTTCCTTTGGCAGATAGCTCACACGATCTTGGCAAAGGGCACCAGGCTAGCAGTTAGAGGTCGTTGATCCCTGTATTCTAGGTGTGCACAACCCCAAGAGTCTCAACATTGCCTTTGGGATTGTCCCCAGACGCAACAGATTTGGTTGCAGATCCTAAAAATAACCTTCTCTATATCCATGAGTTTATGTAATTCCACTTTGAGAGAGAAGAGAGGAGAGAGAGAGAGAGAGAGAGGCCCAAGGGAGAGACTCGAGAGGCTAGAGAGAGAGAGAGAGAGAGAGAGAGAGAGAGAGCTGGCCTGTGGGAAGAGCCACATCACGGGAATTGCTGTTTTCTGTTGTTTTAGGGTTTCGAATTGCTCTCTTCCTGCTGTTTTAGGGTTTCGAATTGCTGTCTGCTGCTGTTTTAGGGTTTTGAATTTCTGTTTCCTGCTGTTTAAGGTTTCCGAGTTGCTTTCTTACTGCTGATTTTTGCTGTTTTAGGGTTTCAATCTGCTGTTTTAGGGTTTTGGTCTGCTGTTTTAGGGTTTTGAACTGCTGTTTTAGGGTTTCAGGCTGCTGTTTTAGGGTTTCAATCTACTATTTTAGGGTTTCAAGCTGCTGTTTCAGGGTTTCGAACGGTTGTTTTAGGGTTTGGGGCTGCTGTTTTAGGGTTTTGTACAGCTGTATTCCGCTGTTTTAGGCTTTTAGCACAAAGAGAGAGAGAGGGAGAGACAAGAGAAAGTGGGAGAGATGTCGACTCTAAGTATTTGCAGACTGCTGAATTAGGGTTTGCAAGTGCTGAGTTAGGGTTTTCAGGTGCTGAATTAGGGTTTGAGAGAACGGGTTTTCTTTGCTTTTGTACATGGATTTGGATGACCCGGCTGATGTTGTTGGTGGCATGGTTGCCAATAGCCTTAACATGGATCTTATTGAGGAGATGATCGAGAAGGATGTGGGTTATGCTTCAGATGCCTCGGAGCAACAAAAACGTCAAAGGCTTGATGTTGATGCAAGCTACACTCCGGTGAATGTTGGAGAGAATGCAGAGGAAAGTTCTCAGGTACCTTCTCCGGAGTTTGCACGTTTGCTGCAGATCACTGGTGAGCTTTTGCAAGAATATGTGAAGGCAAATAGCGTGCAAATGGCTGCAGTAGATAATGGTGGTGTGGCTGATGTATGCATGGAGACTCCTTTGTTGCTACAACAGCTAGCAAATTTTCATGATCGTGCTGCTATCTTCTTCTTTACTGGGCGTATTCCATTGTTGCCTCGTCTTAGAGCATGGTTGGGCCGCTTGGTCTCGCCTAAGGCACTTGAGGAGATTTATGATGGTCCGAGAGGCTTTTATGAAATACTTTTTCGCACTTCGGAAGCCCGTAGGGCAGTCTTGGAGCAGGTGCCACTCTTTTTGGATGGGCAGTTGGTTCATGTGGTTCCGTGGAAGCCGATGGCAGAGTACCAAGATATGTTGCGCCAGGCTTGCCCAGTTTGGGTTGAAGTGAAACAATTCCCACCAATGTTTTGGCGTGTTTTACCAGGTCTCATGCGAGGTATCGGTGATGTCTTGGTGGTGCCTCAAATGACATCTAGAAACCGAAATCGTCTATGCATGTTGTGGGATACTGGGAGACCTAGGCCGACACATTTGCGTGTCAATATGGCTGGGCTGCAACCTTTAATGTATGAATTGAGGTGGGATACATTTGCTGGCCACTGTTTCAAACGTGGTGAGATGGGCCACTTTGTCTCCGAATGTCCTAAGAAAGAACAAGTTGTTGCTACCAAGGATATCGTTGATGGGCAGTTGCCCGTGGAAGATGAGCATGACGCTCCTTTACATGATGCCCAACACATGGATGTACATGTTGCTCAAGCCCTTGCGGATGACACTTTTATGTTTCTCAGGGCCGAAAAGCCAATATAGATCGAGCAATGGAAGCTTGGAATAATTTTGCATTGGCTTCTGGGCTAAAAATAAATTCAACAAAATCAGCCCTCATTGTATGTACGGAATTTGATCTTGAGGCATTAGGGTAGCAAGGCCGTGTGGTGCATACAGGAGACATTGTTCGTCATCTTGGGTATCCGGTGGGTGTGGATGTGGACCCCCAAGCGCTTCTTGCTTGGATTTCTGCTCGGATCTCGGATAAATTTGTGTATTGGAAGTTTGGTTGCTCCCATTCGGTTTATGCTGTGGAAGAGGCAAGGAAATATTATGGGTCAAACATGGATAGCTTGCAATCACATTACGACGCCCAAAAGAATGGGTGGGGCTGCTTTACTCGATGTCCGCTTGCATATGGTGGCGCGTAGGTGGGCGCTTTTTCAGGATATGTGTTTGCAGGAGCAGCCTTCGGTATTCATGGCTCGTGACTTGATTGAGTTGGAGGGATTGTCACATGGACGGACACATGTGCAGGCTTCATGGTGGGACATTGTGAATGCGGTCATCCTGTCCGTATTCGCTCATCTCACATTTTATCGCATATTCTCCTTTCTTGGCATGAAGTTCTACTATTGGCTCGGTGGGATCTTGGTCATGAAAGACTACTTTTGAACTCTTTGCAGTTTTGAAACATTTGTGGAGTCGCGTATCATTGTTTGGCCAGACAGAGATGCTTCACGCATACGACTCAACCGCATGGTCAGGTTAGGCTTGGTTAGAATCCGAGATGCTGTGATACCTGGTCGTGACAGGCCATATTCGGCAGCACTTTAGGGTTCCTCGGACATTTCAAACCACTATGGGTTGACATCATGCATGTAGTTGAGCCTTTTACTCCATTGCCTCGGCCATCTGCAGATCAGCCTTGGCTTGATTGGGCACTATGTAAATCTGGTGACTTGATATCACTTTCAGCTAACCAGGTCTATCATAAGCTTGTATCAGAGAAAGATTGGGTTTCAGCCAAGGCCAATAAGGTGTGGGGATTGCACAAGTCTAAATCATGGTGGCAGAAAACTCTTATGCGTGGTTGGCAGTCTAAACTCCCATTACCAAGGTAAGGTTTTCA
Organism: Cibotium barometz; assembly: GCF_041138505.1. Taxonomy (NCBI): domain Eukaryota; kingdom Viridiplantae; phylum Streptophyta; class Polypodiopsida; order Cyatheales; family Cibotiaceae; genus Cibotium; species Cibotium barometz. Next base: position 24,225,368 of record NC_141093.1, read on the forward strand.
TTTGGAGGATGTTAGTGGGAGGGTTACCTACACGGGATCAGCTCAGCCGTCGTAAAATTACATTGGCCCTCTTGCTTCTTCTGCACGACATGCACTGAAACAGTTATGCATCTGTTCATGAGTTGTCCAATGGCCCGTCAGAATTTGGTCTTTTGTCTCTCGCATTTTGGGAGGCAGTAGAGAGGTCTACTGTTTCAGCTCATCAGTGGATATTTGGGATTTGTCCTCAAGTCATTACTTCGGATAGTCACCTTGTGATATTCCATTTCCTTAGATGGACAGGACTTTGGCATATTTGGACTACACGGAATGGGTTCATCTTTGATTCCTTGTCTGGAATACATGGGCACATTCTACGTATCCGCGGTTTGTTGCTTTGGCAGTTTTCTTCTCTTCTCTCAGCTCAGCTACTGGATGCAGATGTTATTTCGTTATGGTCTACGGCGGCTCGGCTGGCTCATCCTTGATGGTTTTATCTGGGATGCTTATTTGGCTAGGAGGCTTTCTTATTAGTGTACAGGTTTGCATGGTCATGATCCTTTAGAGGATCTTTTGTGGGGGGTTTTTTGGGGCCATAGGTTCTGTGTGAGCCATGTGGCTGATGTACATTTTTACATATAATATAAAACACCATTTCACGAAAAAGGAGAGAGAGAGAGAGAGAGAGAGAGAGAGAGAGAAGATAGACACAGTATTGGGTCCCAATTACGGACTGAAGCACCCCCCCTCCCCCCCGGGGGGGGCCCGCGCCCCTCCCGGAGTATTTGCTTATATTTCTTTGAAAAACTTTGTACAATGAGTATGAAAGATGACCGAGGTCTACCAAATGCAAGGACGAAGTAGACCGAACGCAAGTTGTATGCTATCCAAGCTCCTTTGAATAGCTCTTCGATGACCACTATGCAAACCCAAAACTGAGGGATGCACATATGCTGGCTGAATGCTGAAGAATGCTGAAGAATGCTCTTCACAGAGGCCTTGGGAGCTGTAGCACAGGAAAGTGCTGACTGCTGAATGTATGCGCAAGAAGCCAGAGGCTCTAGGCACACATAAACTGCTTGAGAACTGCTTGTACTCTGATTTGATGAATGATTGTTTTAGCTGAGAACTAGGCGACTGCTTATAGATGGACTGATGCTGTTGGTCGGTTCCCACAGTTGCTGTCGGCATGTTCTTATGGACAAAAAATGCCTTTTAATCAGCATTAAATGCTGCGCATTCTTCCATTGCTGTCCCTTATGTTTGAGCCTTGGCCAACTGGTAGATGCTTCACGACCTGCTGCTGAATGATGTTTATGCTGGCCGACTGGAGCATGAATGCTCTCTTATGCTGTCGGCTGGTTCTATATGCCTTGGCCAACTAGCCAACAGCATAAGAGAGCATTCATGCTCCAGTCGGCCAGCATAAACATCATTGAGCAGCAGGTCGTGAAGCTCGTCTTGATTTGTTGACTTGCTTGGTGTATGCTTCCTGTGCTTTAGCAAGGCGCTCCTTGACAGACTCAATGATCTCTGAAAAAGTTTCGGTGGTCTTGTTGGCCTCCAAGGAAGGTGACACAATTCTCATAAGAAGTGACGAGAAACAACAACCAAATGTTGCCTCGTACAAAGTCCAACCAATGCTAGAAAAATGAGTGTCATTGAGGATTGCCTGAACCAAAGGAAGGTAATGCTCCCACTTTGATTGCCTGTCATGGCAATACGATTTGAGAACATCAAAAGCCAGCTGATTGTAGATTTATGTCTAGGCGTCTGTCTGTGAATGGAATGCACTGGACAGATGCAATTTGGTCCCAAAGTTGTCGAATAATGCTCTCCAAAAATTTGAAGTAATCTTATGTTATTGTCCTTGGCAATTCTCGTATGGGGTACCAATGGCGAATGAATAGGTGAGCAATGTCTTCGGCTGTGGCTGTTTGCTTGCATGGGATCAACATGCAAATTTTATTAAATTGGTCCACAATGGTCATGCATTGTGTGTTCCGAGGTCCAAATCCATCGGGAAGAGGTCCAACAAAGTCCATACTAATGTCTTGAAAAGAGCCTTCGGAAACTGGAAACGGTTGAAGCAACCCTACCTATTTTGTATGAGGAACCTTCATTTTCTAGCATATCTAGCATGCTTAGTCATGTTGGGCCTTCGAAAACTGGCAACGGTTGAAGCAACCCTGCCTATTTCGTATGAGGAACCTTCATTTTCTGGCATATCTGGCATGCTTAGTCATGTTGATAGACATCCCATCTCATCTTAGACCAATAGAATGATCGCTCAAACTTCTCCAATGTACTGTTGTTACCTCGATGTCCTCCGACGAGAGAGTCATGGGGGCATCATGAAAGAAGCACATGTTGCTTTT
>NC_141093.1:24227924-24333655 GCF_041138505.1 Cibotium barometz
AGGGAAAAAGTGCCCCGGCGGTCCTAAGTGTGTTCACACACATCACTACTATAATATGGTAACAAATCCCCCCTGGAGTGATGCGGTGAACAAGAGCTAGCACTCATGTATAGGGAAGTGTCTAGCTATGTGGACGAATCCACAAAAGGGAGTAAGCCCAAAGCTTTGCGAAAAGCTTCGAACTTCTCACGAGGCAGAGCCTTTGTGAAAAGGTCTGCAAGGTTATCCTGTGTTGGCACATAAGCCAAACTGATCTCTCCTGCAGAGAGTCTCTCCCTGACATAATGGTAGTGCACCTCAATGTGCTTCGTACGAGCATGGAACACTGGGTTCCGCGCAACTGCCAATGCGCTCTGACTGTCAGTGAAGATGGTGGTGGCAGATGGCTGCCCAACACCCAAATCAGCCATAAGGCGTCTGAGCCACACACACTCAACCGTAGCTGTGAAAGCTGCCCTGTACTCAGCTTCACAACTAGAAGTGGCCACAGTAGGCTGCTTCTTGCTCAACCATGATATGCATGAGCTTCCAAGCATGAAGCAAAAACCACTCGTGGACACGCGTGTGTCATAACAACCAGCCCAGTCAGAATCTGAAAAAACATGTAAATCTGGCGGCAATGATCCCCCCTTGGGATAAAATAACCCAAGATGCCGAGTACCACTCAAATAGCGAAAGATACGCTTCACTGCCTGCCAATGCTTAATGCCTGGGCTATGCATAAATCTGCTCACCTGTGAGACTGCAAACTGAATGTCTGGCCTCGTAATGCATACATAAATGAGGCAACCAACAGCTGTCTGATAGAGTGTGACATCAAAGTGATCTCCAGCATCATGAAGACTCAACTTCAAACCTGTCTCCATTGGAGTAGCAATAGGCTTGCAGTCTTCAAGGCCAAATCTCCGCAACAATGTTTCAATATACTTTGTCTGACACAAAGCAATACCTCCATCACACTGCTTAAATTGCACCCCCAAATAATGATGCAAATGCCCCAAATCTGACATCTCAAAAGAGGCATTCAAATCAGCCTTAAAATCAGCAATATGACTCTCATTTGGTCCTGTGAGCAGCATGTCATCGACATAGAGAGCAATGATTAGATGTACACCATCCACACGTTTAACATACAAAGTGCTTTCTGTTGGACTATTCTGAAACCCATGTGCAGTCAAATATGCATGTATTTTTTCATACCAAGCTCGTGGAGCTTGCTTTAAACCATATAAAGCCTTTTTTAACCTGCACACTTTGTTTTCCTGCCCTCTTTGAACAAAACCACGAGGCTGCGATACATACACCTCCTCATGCAAATCTCCATTTAAGAACGCAGTCTTTATGTCCAGCTGATGTACATTCCAACCATTATGAGCTGCTAATGCACAGATGCTACGAACAGTGGTCATACGACATGTGGGAGCAAAAGTCTCATCAAAATCAATGCCCTTCTCTTGAGCATAACCTTTTGCAACAAGCCTAGCCTTATGGCGATCCACTGTGCCATCAGGCTTACGCTTCAATTTGTATACCCACTTAGTGCCAATGGCCTTCTTGCCAGGGGGCAAGTCACATAAAGACCATGTACTATTCTTCATAATAGCATCGTATTCTGCTTGCATAGCAGCCATCCAATTTTCTGAACTTTGTGCCTCATCAAATGAAACAGGCTCACTTTCATCGCACATACTAGAAACAGCCAATGCATAACAATCTGACGCATAAGAGGCACCATGAGAGCCAGAACGAGTGCGACTAGACAAAGGGGCATCCAACTTGCTGTCACGCAAAGTCTGCACCAGCCATCTAGGCATGTTCCTAGAGCCCTCAATCTCTTGTCTCTCATCCTCAAGTGCATCATGCACATCTGCATCAGATATAGGCTGATCTGTGCCATCATTTAAAACCTGCATAGGCTGAAAAACTGCCTCATGAGGTATTGCACTTGACTGTGCACCACTGAAAAGAGGCAACAATGTATCATAGACATCACGTGAGCTGATATCTGTCTCCTTAGTACATGAAACCAAGGGCTGAACTGCATCTTCCACAAATACAACATCACGGCTAACCAAAATGCGCTTTGTCTGTGGATGATACAAACGATAGCCTTTGCTCTCAGCACTATATCCAACAAAAATACATTTGACAGCTTTGTCATCCAATTTTCTGCGATGTTGCACAGGCACTAATGCATATGCCAGGCAACCAAAAACACGTAAATGGCCAACAGATGGCTTGCGGCTATGCCAAGCCTCATATGGAGTGACAACCTGTAATGCTTTGGTGGGACACCTGTTTAGTACATAAGTGGCACACATGACAGCCTCAAGCCAAAAACCATGTGGTAGACTTTGACTCTTAACCATACATCTTGCCATTTCCATGAGAGACCTGTTTTTTCTCTCAGCCACACCATTTTGCTGTGGTGTATACGGCACTGTACATTGGTGTTTTATCCCACGCTCAGCCAGAAATGCATTAAATTCTGAAGACATATACTCCCCCCCTCGATCTGAACGGAGGGTGCCCATCTTACTTTCTGACACATTTTCAGCCATAACCAAAAACTGTTTGAAGCACAAAAACACTTCGGACTTTGCCTTCAAAGGATATACCCATGCATGCCTGGTAAAATCATCAATGAAAGTCACGAAGTAAAGGTAGTTTCCAAATGATGGAGTTTGCATGGGACCACAAACATCACTGTGAACAAGCTGCAATCTGCGTTCAGCTCTCACTGATCCATCTTTGGGAAAGGAAGCACGCTGCATTTTACCCAATATGCAGCCCTCACAAACATGCTTGACAGGTGCCTCAAGCTTAGGCAAAGAAGACACCATTTCAGATTTCTGCAGGCGCAGCAAACTTGCAAAATTCAGATGACCAAAACGTGCATGCCACAGTTTTGCATTTGAAATAGCCTGCGTATCCATAATAGCACATGCTGAATCCTCTACACATTTGCCATCCATATTGAGCTTATACAGCCCTCGACATAGTGAACCAGATGCTACAATGATGTCACCACAAGAGAGATCCTGAACAGTACATCTGTCATCCACAAATTTTACAACCAAACCTGTTTTGGCAAATGCGGAGACTGACAGCAGATTCTTTTTGATCCCTGGCACATACAATGCATCAAAAAGTGTAAAGGTGTTGCCATTTGCAACATTCAGCACAATCTGTCCAACTCCTTCAACGGGATAAGAGGAGTTATTGGCACAAGTGACAGTATTCCCTGTGGGAGCAGACTCAAGGAAAGTGAATAAACTGCGCTGTGAGGTGATATGCTTAGTGGCACCACTGTCAAAGTACCATACATCTGAATCTACTGCAGACATACATGTGTCATGCAAAGATGGGTCATAACTGCACTGCGCATTGAATGCCCATTCTGTATCTAGCACAACATTAGCAGATTCATTGTTAGAAGGAGAGGCATCTGCAACAACAGCCATACCAGCCTCTTTCTTCTTAGCCTCTTTCGCAGCCAGCTTAGGACACGCTTTGATGACATGATCATTTCCCTTACAGTACTTGCAAAATGTCTTCTGTTTGTCACCCTTCTTCTCATCTTTGTCTTCCTTCTTTGGTTGCGCAGCATTTGCAGATTTCTGCTTACTAGAAGAAAAGCCAGCTTTACCTTTCCCGCTTCTCTGACTAGCAACGAAAGCTTGATCTGCGACACGCATAATATTCCTGTTTTGCCTTGACTGGTCTTCTTGCAGCAAAACAGAAACTAACTCCTCAAATGATAAGGCATTGGGATTGCCTTTCATCATCAAGCGAAGAGTGGAAGCAAAACCCTGATAAGAATCTGGTAGACCATTCAAAACAGTCTGCACAAGTGAACTGTCTGACAGGATTTCATCTGCAGAAATGAGCTGCTCTTTGAAATCCTTGATCTTTGTCAAAAAGCTATCCATGGAATCACCTTCGTTCATATGCTCACTCTCCAACTGTTTTCGGAGGTAAGCAACACGAGCCTCATTTCTTGCCTGATACAATGTGGCAAGTACATCCCAAGCATCCTTAGAAGTCCTGCAGGAGCGAATATGTGGGATAATGGTACGTTTGACAGACAGCGCAATCAAGGCATGAGCCTGCGCATCTCTACCATCCCAACGAATCTGCTCTGCTGAAAGTGGTGGTTCTCGAACAGCTGCTACAGCACTTGTGCCTGCACCATCATCAACAGTACCTGTTTCTGATGTGTTTGCAGCATTCCCAGCCACAATAGGACGTGCATCAATACCCTGCACAATGTTCCATAATCCCTTTGCTACCAATACATGTCGCATCATATATGCCCACAATGGATAGTTGGTGCCATCCAACTTATCCTCAGCAGCCAACATGCGGAATACATCATTGTTGTCAGCCATGGCCAATGACTGTACTACTAGATGTAAATGCTGTCTGTAAGAGGTAAACCTGTATAAAATCGACCTGTGCTATGCAGCACAGCCCAAAACAGACGAATGGGCACCTGTCCTGCAGATTTTAATCTTGACAGAAAATCTGCACAGTAGGACGATTTTGCCTGCGCAGTACTTGGAATGCAAAAACGGAGGGCGAAATGACTTCAGATCAAAATTCTGAAATGACCGAGCCCTTTGGGCTCACCCACGGCATATACTAACCTGCAGACGCTCGTGAAACCTCGTCGCAATCGGAGGAGATGAAGCGGCAGGTGCCGGTGATGCTGCCCGGGAGGAGGAAGCCTGCTCTGATACCAATTGTTGGAATTAGGGTTGCAGGAATGCACACACAACTTCAAGAAGATGAGGAAGCTTGAGCACAACACAGTAGTGTATTATGAGTGCCAAAAATGAAAGATTACAAGCCCTAGAAGATAATGGGCGTATATACAATGCACGGGGGAAAAAACCTCCTAGTGAGGGAAAAAGTGCCCCGGCGGTCCTAAGTGTGTTCACACACATCACTACTATAATATGGTAACATGCCTCAGTTGATAAATGACACAAATTTATCTAAAGCTATGATGAAGTGGGTGATTGAGTTGCAGGAATTTACTTTCTCATTCTTGGTGGAAGAGAGTACCAGGGCTACCTTAGCTGATCTACTGACATATAAGGAGAGTCCTCTTCTTATAAAGGAGGAGACCATCAAGAAGCCAGTTGAGGATGCGGCTGAATTGGTGAATGCACACTTATTATATTTTGATGGTTCCTATAGGAAAAGCCATGATGCAGCCTCAGGAGGTTTGGTGCTTTATGATCCACAGGGTTGCCTTGTTTTTAAGAAGGGTGTTAAAGTGGATGCACATAGCAATAATGAAGCAGAGTATCTTACTTTGGAAGTTGGATTGCAAATATGTTTGAAGCATGGTGTACACAGGATTCGCATTCGAGGAGATGCATTGCTTGTGGTAAAACAGGTATTGGGAGTTTGGAAGTCAAAGAATATGTTACTCAAAGAAATGTGTTTCAAGATTAAAGGTTTGTTGAAGGGACTTGAAGCTTGGAGTCTTAAGCATGTGGATCGAGGCCATAATGAGGAAGCTCATGAAGCAGCCCAGGGAAAGATTGGTGAAGTTTTTGTTCTTAAAGCTCATGCATCATTTTATTGTGGGTGGCAGGGAGAATTTATAGGATATTGAGGAGTTTTTGTTAACAGGGATGATTCCTAATGGTATTGAAAGATCAAAAAAATATGGTTTCATCAGGAAAGCTGCAAGGTATGTGATGGTTGGTGATGCTTTGTATTTGAAGGGAATTGATTTGATAATGCGATGGGTACCTTGGAAGGAAGAAATCTACAAAATTCTTAAGGAAAACCAAGAGCGGTGGACATTTTGCCTCAAAGATTACTTTACATAAGGTATTGCAGGAAGGTTATATATGGCCAAGTATACATAAGGATGTTAATCATTGGTGCAGGTCATGCAAACAATGCCAAGCTCACAGTAGACGGATATTAAAGCCTGAGATGAGGAAGACAATTCTTGCTTATGATGTTTTTGAAAAATGGGGAATTGATGCTGTGGGACCATTGCCTATTACTAATCGAGGGAAGTTCTTGACTGCAGTTGATTACCTTTCTAGATGGGCGGAAGCAAAGGCAGTGAAACAAATTACTGCTAAGGAGGTGGCAAAGTTTGTATATCAGGATATTTGGTGTGCCATTGGAATTGCTTTCTGATCAGGGTCCAGGTTTCAGAGTAGAGCTTATGGACTATTTGTGTACGAAGATGAAGATGAGTCGCAATTTTACCACACCTTACTATCCACAGTGTAATGGCCTGAATGAGCGTTTTAATGGTGAATTGATCAAGATTTTATCTAAGGTGACAGAGCAACAAGGCAAGAATTGGGATCTGGAGTTGCCTGCTGCCTTGTGGGCATACAGGACAGCAATTAAGACTGGTACGGGTTTCACTCCATTTTATCTTGTTTATGGGAAGGAAGCCTTATTGCCTATTGAGGTGGAGATACCAGCTGTTAAAATGTTGGAAAAGCTTTTGGAAGAGCCTAAAGATGCCCTTAAAGAGCGGCTGTTATATTTACAAGAAGCACAGCTGAACAGGGATAATGCTTTGAAGCATTATGAAGATATGCAGGCAAGGACGCTGGAGAAGTTCAACAAGAAAATTAAAAGCAAAGGAATTATGAAGGATGACTTGGTATTACGTTATAATAGCAGGCTGGATAATTCCTTTCATAAGAAGTTTCAAATTAAGTGGGAAGGACCTTTCTTGGTGATGCAAGGGTTTGCAAATGGTACCTATCAATTGGCAGATTTAGATGGGACTTTACATGCTTCCAGGGTAAATGGATACAGGCTGAAGAAGTATTATGCACGTTTGATGGTGATTGTGCAGGATGCAGTGTCCGAAGATATGATTTCAGATGAAGGGAAGTTTTTGGATATGGATTTAAGTCTTGAAATGCTTTTTACTGCTGATCATGAATGATTCAGCAGGCTGGGGGTTGGGCAAAGTATGTCAGGCGTTTTTCTGTAAAGGTGTTTTGAGTCCGTGTACATATGGGATGCGTGGTGTGCAATAAAACTTTGCCTTGAATGCCCTGGGAAATGTACAGGCCGGGTGGTTTTGCAGTAAGCTGGTGTATGCACGTGTTTTTTTTTCGGAGTAGACGCTTGGGATCTGGAAGTTTTATAGCAGCAATATGATGTGCGAATGGTTGCTAAAAGCAGGGCACCGACTGGGAAATTGTCGGATTTGGTAAGTAGATGCAGCTGATGATTATGGTTGTGGGCAACTCTAGCATTGCATTGGAATGTTGTAGGCGCCATATATCAAGATGATGCAAGGTATGAAGGTTGGGATGATGGCCATCATCGAAGCTTAAAAAAAATGAATAAAAAATACCAACCAACGTGGCCAGCAATGAAGTGGCCACGTGGAGTTTTATTACGCCGCCAACACAACCTCTCGAAGGTTGGCAAACAAACAAGAGTGGCCGCCTTGCAGTCAAGAGAAGGCTGGCGGGTGATTGTGCAAAAGGAGTCGGGGTGTTCTACAGGCGCAGAGAAAGAGAAAGAGCCTACTGGAGAGAAGAGTGGCCGCTAGGAGCCGGGGTCCAAAAAGAAAATTGCCTTGGAGGCGCTGCAAGAAAAAGGAGATGCCGACTGTGTACGTACGAGTGCTTGAGGCCTGGCGGAGGTGTTGCGTAGATGGAGCCAGACATGAAGCTAGCCAAGGGTGCTTGAGGGGGCCTTGCTGTGGCGCTGGTGGAGACAGGCTGGTGATCGTACAGGAGAGGGACAGTCGCACAAGAAGGCAGCCGCCGCGTAGAAGCAGGCCTGGCTGGTGGGTCTGAAGAGAGAAGCTTGGATGGTCACTGGTGAGAGGAGTCACCGGGGAAAAAAAAGCAACGCGATGGTCGTTCTCTCAAGAAGAGCTGACTGGGGAGGTCGAAGAGAAGGAAGCTGGTGTTGGCGCTAATTGAAGGCGCCCAGGTCATCGAGGAAACTTAGGGAGAGAAGAGCAAACGTGGCAGCTGCTGCTGGTGTGCGCAAAAGGTCCGCCAAAGAGACGTGTGGGCTGGAGAATTTGGTGAGGGCACTGAACAGGTTGGCGCAGCTGCTGTAGGCGCTGTTTCTTGGTGGATAGGGTGCCGTGTGGTACCTCTTCCATAGGTGCACAAGTGCTTAATTGGCTACCATACAGGAAGCATATCACTCCATGCTGTTCTTTTCCTCTCTCTCCCTCATGTGTTCTAAGTGCTGCTCTCTGCAGAAAGGGGAATGAAGATCATGATGAGATACAAAGGTATAGGCTGTTGGAGCCTCGTATAGAGTTTCAGAGTTCTTGTAGACTTGTATGCCGCGTGAAGTGCTGTTCGTAGCAAGGGGAAGGAAGACTGTGTTGAGAAATCAATGTAGGGGTTCTTGAAACCTTGAATTGTGCATGGCTAGGGTCTAGTGGACACGTGAACAGGGATTTCATATTCACGTGATCACAGCCTTTTTTCTTGTGATCACAGCTATTGTTCACAAATCTCAATGTTCACAAAATTCACAGTTCTCAAATCCTAGAGGGTGGGATGACCTGGTAACCCACAATTGGCCCGCCGGGCTACAAGTCTGGCCCGCCGGGCCGGGCGCGCAGAAGCCCGTCGGGCCCGCCTCCCGGCCCGGCGGGCTATATTGTAGTATAAAAGGGTGGTCCAGGGGGTCACTGTTCACAGAATCTTCCTTGTACTTGGTGTCAGTGGTGCTAGTGTGATCAATTTGAGGTAATTTTTAAGTTGAAAGTGTTGGTGTCATTTAATTTTTTGCATACGCTTAAGTTTAACGTTGTTTGTGATGCATGTGCATGTGTCGTTAAATGTTAAGAGGCCCGCTACAGATGGCCGAGTGATTGGCTAGGTCTGCTGATGTGCACTCTTAATATTTAACTTATGTAGAAGTTTTCGTTGTGGCACGGTATCTGCAAATGGTCGGTTTACTGACTAGGTTTGCAGTTACCAAGTTACAATGCGGCTTTGTTTTTGTTAAATGCTTTGAGAGCCCGCTGCTGCTTGCAGATGGCCGGTTTACTGGCTAGGTCTGCTGATGTGCGCTCGTAGCATTTGACATGTGTGATGCTTTGCTACTTAGTACGGTATCTGCAGATGGTCGGTTTACTGACTAGGTCTGCTGACACCAAGCTATGTGGTGAAGTTTGTTTTTGTTATTTGGTTTGATAGTCATCTGCAGATGGTCGGTATACTGACTAGGTCTGCTGCCTGACGATGTGTCAAAGCATTTAACTTGTGCCATAGTTTTCATCTTAATGCGATATCTGCAGATGGTCGGTATACTGACTAGGTCTGCTGACGTCAAGTTAAGTCGTAAACTTGTGTTTTGTGTTTGTTTTTGACGATGAATGTGATTATTTAGTTTGCATGACATGAGTCATAAGTGTGTTGGATGTAAAAATCTCTTAGTTAGCTTACAAATAGCATTTTTTGTGGTTATAAATGTTGCAACTATTTACTCCTGAAATCAAGAAATCAATTCGTATCAAACTCGTTACCCTCATTAGTTGCTTGTCACCTAATCACATCGAGGGTATTGTGTCTGATAGGAATCGATTTGAGCAAATATTAGGTGAGGTTGTCCGCGCAGTGAAAAATATCCATGTGGGTGCTGATGGAGCAGCCATCAAGCATTTTGTTACTAGCATTGTGGGCAACATGCCTAGATGCGCTGTTGACCTAGGTGACGACAGACCAGCGGAAACAAATGAATCCAAGCTGGAGCACTTCCACACAAAATGGAAGGTAGAGAAAGAGAGGTCCAAGCGTGCAAAGGCCATAGACACCCAAGCTATCCTGAGCAAGAGAGCTCGCAAAGAGCTGGACCGGCCTGCTGATGAACAAGAAGATTTATCATCTGGTGCACGTGAGGTCTCTAAAGGCACCCACTTGCAGCGCACAAAGCATAATACTAACTGCAGCATGACAATTGGGTTGCCTGCAGAGGCCATAATCACAGAAAAGAAGATGGGCTCTGGATCGTACGGCGTTGTACATAAATGCCATATTCAAGGTGTCTCCTGGTTTCCAGAAGGCATTTCTTATTGTGCAAAGCAATTCCTTGGTAGCCGAAGGGCTCAATTGAAGTCTTTTGCTCAGGAGGCTTCAATCGACCTAACCCACAGGGGCATAGTGCGCGCCATTGGGCACACAAGGAAGGAGCCATGGATACTGCTCTTCCCCCTCTTTAATGGGGGAAGTCTTGGAGATATAATGGAGTGTGTTCCGCCTCCTAAGGGGACCCTCAGTTCCATGCTGCAGGCAAAGGCAACAGATACAAGAAAAAACAAGTGGCTCCTCATGAAATGGAGCGATACAAGTCTTTGATTTTTCATGCTCCCGAGCTTATCTGTGCCCTTGTGAATACCATGGCCTTTGCACATGCTGAAGGGATCATCCACAATGATTGCCACCCCTGGAATATAATGATAGATTTCACCAAAGAAGGGGTGCCACGGGTAGGCATCATTGACTGGGGTCTTGCATTGAGGGATGGGATTGAGTTCAAACCCACAAATATCGCCAACAAAGCAGAGCACGATCAACGCCCCTGGAGAGCCCCTGAGCTCGCAGATGTAAGGTCCCCTTGTCCATGGAGCAAGGCATCAGATGTCTTCTGCTTGGCTTGGGTGATTGAAAAGTTTACATTATTTTGTGCTGAGTTTGCAGAAATGACCAAAGTGCCGTGGGTGGGTAAAACTGCCATCCACACAAATTTGATTAAGGAATGGACGGCTGCCTATATGACGCCATCAAAGGAAGATAGGAAGACCATGGCAGATTTTGAGGAGCAATTGAAGAATTTGGAAGTGTCACCTGCTGCATGCTTACGTCCACTATCTGAGATGACACCACTCTTATTATAAAGCCTCTTGTAAATGATATGTTTTGGTCAATGGCTATCTATTCCATGACCTGCCTTTAATCGACTGACACTATTTTGGTCCCAATTGTTAAATATTATTTTGATCCCAACTCTCTCTCTCTCTCTCTCTCTCTCTCTCTCTCTCTCTCTCTCTCTCTCTCTCTCTCTCTCTCTCTCTCTCTCTCTCTGAGTATTTGAAAATAACAAGTTTGCAGTAAATAAACATTGATTTTATAAACTTATACCTAACATCTGAAAATAACTTTAAAGCTATTCCTAAATTAACATTGATTCTATAAACTGAAAGTGTATACATACTTTTTCTCAGATGGCTGATAATAATAATGAAGCCGCAAAGAAGGCATTTGAACGCTTAAAGCAAATCTCGGGCACTGGCACTGTGAATGATGCGGCACGTATTGCCGGACGCACCTCCAAATGGGCACCGGCCCATGGATTACAGTATGCCCAAGTAAATAAGAATGTGTCCAAAGAGATGGTCAAGAGCATCTGGCCTGACGTCTCCAATGATGCCATAAAAAAAGGGCGCTTGAAGCTAACACAATGTAGTGTTCCTTTAATTATCGAGCATGCGGAGCGCATTTTTGTGGATGTCATGGCCCAACCCATGCATCACGGTGACTGTCCCCTCTGGTTTGCTAAAATGCTATATGCACAATTTGTGCAGAATTCAGTTGTAGACTTTAGCTCTCGACCTCCTCATCTACATGTGGAAGACATTCGGAGTGAGTCAATCACTATGCCTCGAGATGAGTTGCAACTGGCCATTCTTGGAGCCTCAATGGAAGTTCATCACACGGTTGATGAGCTTCAAACTCAAATCAACCAAATTAGAGGCACCCAAGGCCCTCAACAGACGGAAGCAGCACCAGAGCGCGGGCAAGCACCTGAAAGCTCAAGCGCTAGAGATATACTAAGAGAGAACAAGCTCTTGAAGAGACGCATAACGCAAATGGAGGAGCAAGGCCATGCAAACTCTCCTATGACGGCATTTGAACACCCGAATAGTTTGGAGCAATCACCTCTACATGGGCACGAAAGTGGCGGACCATGCCCTATTTGTTATAGTTTCTTTCACTCATGGTCTGGCCACTACACTGTCCCATGTGGGCACATGTACCACTTGACCTGTCTTTTGCAACACATGGTCAACAGTACTACGTGTGCTTTGTGCGGCAAAGAATTTCACAAAAATTTGTATATATGTTTTAAATTGGGTGCCGACTATGATCGGTTGACCAATGCATGACACATGGACGAGTTAGAGCCGCATTTAAACTTATCTCTCTCTTAAATGCAACCCTGGAATTTAACAAGATTCGGCAACTTTGTTCAAAAGATTTCCAATGCTCTCTCTCTATCTATCTCTCTCTCTCTCTCTCTCTCTCTCTCTCTCTCGCACACACACAAACACATGCACACAGATTACTTTGGAGTGTGTCAAAACTAACATGATTTCGTATTCTAAGTTTAACATGACATGACTAAAAACCATACTCTCTAAATTGACACTAACATGTTTGATATCCAGTTGTTTTTGCAAGACGGATTACTTTGGAGTGTCTCAAAACTAACATGATTTCGTATTCTAAGTTTAACATGACATGACTAAAAACCATACTCTCTAAATTGATCACCAACATGTTTGATATCCAGTTGTTGCAAGACAGATTACATTGGAGTGTGTCAAAACTAACATGATTTCGTATTCTAAGTTTAACATGACATGACTAAAAACCATTCTCTCTAAAATGTTCACCAACATGTTTGATATCCAGTTGTTGCAAGACGGATTACATTGGAGTGTGTCAAAACTAACATGATTACATCAAACGTGAGGAGCGTCTGCCGGGTGGCTTTACTAACACCAAAATCGGGTTGCAAGTTTTCTTCTATCTCTTCAATAAAGCACAAGTTATCGCTCGTATGTGGGACATTAGGCTCTACATCTCCATTCTCTTCTGCATCATACTCATCTTGAGTAATGTCATATGTCCACTTAGGCATCTCTTCGTTGTAATCATCTGACTGAATTGACTTCACCAATTTATCATTACAATACATATACACCAACTTCTCAGCTCTATCACTCAATAAACGATTTCTGCTAATAGAATGCACATACTTGTAACTGCTCCAATTACGTTCAGAACTAGAATTTGAAGCACATTGCGCAAGCACTCTCACAGCTAAGCGTCGCAAAGTTGGAACACTTCCCCCATTCAACATCCACCATTTCCAAGCAGGCTGTTCCTTAGCAAGCTTTTGCACAAACTCCAAGGCAAATCTACCTTCTTTCAATTTATACTTGGTTAGCTCAATTACCGCTGTTGCTTGCTCATCTGGACCTTCATAAAATCGCTCCACAACATCATAGAAATCATCGATTACCTCCTCATCTAGGGCATTCACGTCCATATGCCAGTATTCTGGGTCAAGACAATATGCAACACTATGCAATGGACTATGTGCTCCTACCCACCGAGCGCTTACATACTTGGCCAAGATATTTCTCCTTGCTCTGGTGAATGGAGGACTCCAATGCTTGACAACAGTTTTAGTGGGCTCCTCTGGGTTTGCGAGGCTTTCTTGAATGGACCACCACGCCATCCAAACCTTCCCGATATTTGGCAATCTAGAATCCAACTGGCGCAAAGCAAGCATAACTGGCATCATAACATGATAACAATCTGCTGCTTCCTCCCATAAACTACGATCCGATATCAAAGATCGCATGTACCTCACCTTTTCTTTAACCTTTTCGGACTGGTCAGCCTCCCACTCAGAGAAGCCAGCACACACAAAGGTTTCCATGACTGCATTCCTATTTCTTAGGAGAGATTGAAGCATATAAAAATTAGTGCAAAATCTGGTTTCACAAGGCAACTTTAGCATAGTTTCCATGCGTTGACGATACATATCTAAAACACGTTGCTGTTTGAGCACAAATTTGACAATCTTACTTGCACTATCGATAATCTCCTTGAACCACTCTGTATCAGCATTTTTGTACCAATCTTGTAACACCAAGTTAAGGCTATGAGTGTTACAACCAAATGTATAGATATTGGAAAATCGAGATTCCAACATACGACCTGCTGCTCGACAATTAGCTGCATTATCGGGTTGTTGCAAGATCAGGGTGTCCAGTTTTATCCAGTTTATGCTGGACTGGGACAATGCTTGGAGAGCAAATTTTGGGAGGCAAGGTTCTTAAAATGAGATCATGCAAATAATAGAAAATACGCTTGCCCTTAAATTAACCAAATATAACTTAAATTAATATAAATTAGTCTAATTAATCAAAATTAATTAAAAATATGATGAAATGATAAACAAATGATCTTTCCATACTTAGAGTGATCCAATTTATTTTTCCATAGATGCACCATTACAAGTACACTAGTCCCTATAGGTTTTAGATGATTCACATCAAAAATGTAATTTTACTAATTAGATTATTAATATTTACAGACCTTCTGATAGTCTGGAAGAATTTTGAAAAAGAGATCATTAAAAATCCAACCATTGGATTTGTAATTTTTACTAACCACCGCATTCTAGTAATGTCTCACTATCTATCCACTCTTTTGATCTACAAAATTAAGGATTTTAAGTGGTAGCTATTGTGGGTACAAAAAGTGGCGTATATTATAACACTTTAAAGACCTTGAAATATTTAAAGAAAATAGACAAATATCTTAAAATTTTCTCAAAAAATCAAGTTAAGCTCCATATTATGTGAAGATCTAAGGTACAAAGTGGGAATCTCATATGAGTTTATATGTAAAAGATATTAGCATTTTATGGAATCAGTTCAAATTTGGGACAGGGTGTATGCATTGACTTTATACATAAGAAAATGAGGACTTTTGACTATCTAATGCTTAATCAAATTATGCAACTATATTTATAACTTTGAATATGATGTTCCAACAAAAGAACTTGAAACAAAATTCCTTCATTTACTAGGAGAGATTAGCCACTAAAGGTAAACAAATGCCTGTTTTTTTATTGTTTACAGGGTGCCTGAGTGGACAAAACTGGGCACCCTGATCTTGCAACCACCCTATCCATAATCACTTGAAGCACATTTTCAGACCCAACTTGGTCGATAGCATCACCAATGATATCGGCGATAAATTGACCAGATTTAATTTCCCCGGAGCTATCAACAGCTTTGATAAAGCATTCCCCACGAGGACATACCAACATTACATTTATCAATGGACGTCTTTGGGCATTCGACCAACCATCACTGACAATTGTGCATCCAGACTGATTTGTGGTGTCAATTATGAGTCTTTGAACGCTTTCCCGTGTGTTGTCATAGCACTTGTCAAGTAATTGATTTCGCATGTGGTGATAAGTTGGTGGACAAAACCCAGGTCCATATTCTCCAATCTTCTTCCAAGCCATCTTCCATGAATCTTTCGTGACCATAGACAATGAAGAACCAGTAAAGAAGATCGCTTTCGCTAAAGCAAGTTGAGCATCCTCTAAAGCAGTGGCACGAAAGCTGTCAACTAGATTAGTTTGTCTGGTACGAGACATACCCACCTGAAACTCAGGAGATGCATCCATCGGTATTGAGACATCTGGACCTTGGGTGTCATTTTGGCAAGTAGTATGTGTTGGAGTCACTCCTTGGTTGGAGATCCCTCCACTTGATGCTGCCAAATTCGGCGATTGGTGATTTCTTACACAGAGATTGGGCCTCTTGTTTTGTGATGCTTGTTTACTTATCAAAGCTCTAAGGCGCTTTGCAGCATCATCAGCTCCTGCACCCTTGCATTTACCTCCGGGATTTTTTGTGCTAGTGCCAAGCAAATGCTCCCTTATTCTGGGAGCACCCCCAGATTTTACCAAGCCACAAAAATTACACTTCCATTCGACAAATCTAGAAAGATTGGAAGCAAATTGCCATTCAGGTCCCGGTGATTTTCCTCCGCTCCTCCTCTTGCCACTTTGAGATGCAACATTCAAAGTTTGTGCTGTCATATCTCGTTGCAAGGAAACTCCACTAGTTTCTAATGGTCTGTTGCTATTCTGGGTTGATGTGCCGCAATTAGAAGCAACCATTGTAACACCTAAACAACAATCATGCAAGATTTGAGATCCAAAACAGCCTGAGTAAAACTAAAATATGCAATTATAAAGTCTAAAACCCACTTCTTGCCAATGCAACCGAACGTTTGGTGAGATGCATTTGAGGCAATCCATCCCTAAATAGAGATGATGTCCCGAACATCTCACCACCTATATCCTCCTCTAGAGAAGCTCCTACCCAGACCAAATGGCACTCGAGTAGACCACCCAAGAGGAGGTATTGCTAGTCGACCTAAAGAAACCAAACGTTTGGTGAGATGCATTTGAGACAATCCATCCCTAAATAGAGATGATGTCCCGAACATCTCACCACCTATATCCTCCTCTAGAGAAGCTTCTACCCAGACCAAATGGCACTCGAGTAGACCACCCAAGAGGAGGTATTGCTAGTCGACCTAAAGAAACCAAACGTTTGGTGAGATGCATTTGAGGCAATCCATCCCTAGATAGAGATGATGTCCCGAACATCTCACCACCTATACCCTCCTCTAGGGAAGCTCCTACCCAGACCAATTGGCACTCGAGTAGACCACCCAAGAGGAGACATTGCTAGTCCACGTAACAAATACGATAAACCATTTACAATCAAAATCTTATAAAATACAAAATATTATTAACAAGCTTCAAACAAAAATCCAGAATATTTATACTCACCTCTTGTGTCTTTTAGCCTGAGGTGAGCCACCCAAGTGCTTTGGTAAAGCACATTTGGAAGTGAGGGGAAACCCTTTATATATGTCCCTCCAAAACAGCCAAGTTTTTGGCGCAAAAAAAGGCCCTCCGGGCTAGATAAGTAACCCGCCGGGCTAAACAGTGGCCCGCCGGGCCAAGCTAGTAGCCCGCCGGGAAAACCGGGATAGCAAGTTTCTCCCGGTTGTGTGAATATCTATGATATTAACAAGTGTGTGAGAGTGTTATTAACTAGTGTTATTACCACTTCGCGGTTAACGTGATCACGTGAATGAAATCCCTGCACGTGAACCAAGTGTGGTTCAGTTTCTTTTGAGTCGTAGGCTGCTACAGCCACAGACAAGGGAAATAAAGCTATTTCAAGATTGCAAGGCAGGTGATGCTGTGTGAGCTATGAGAGGGAGTGTGTGATGTGTTAATAACGGAAGTGGTGGCAGTTGTGAACTTGTCTTTGTGTGATTGCTCGCCTGCTGATGTGATCAGGCTGGAGCTCGACAAGCTTCTGTCATTATTTTCTGTGTTTGTGTTTGGACAATTGTAAGTTCCCCTCTGTACTCTGCCGATTGAGTTACAGATTAAGCAATAGAGGTGTCTTGCTTTTCCGATTTGAGCCTGTGGTGGTGTGATGGTGGTGGATGGATGAGGGTATAGGAGTAGGGATATGAGGAAAGGTGTGGTCTACTGCTGATTTTCTTTCCAGCTAGAGAAGCTGGTGGTGCCCCTTGTGCTTGTGAGTGTTCCGAAGGTGGTGAGTCGGGGAGCTATAGTGGCCTTCTTGTGTTCCTGAGCTGCCTCACATAATGTAAAGAGATGTGGATGTGAATGTGATGTGGATGTGGATGAGATGTGATGTGATGCAAAGAGATGTGGATGAAATGTGATGTGATGTGAATATATGTGGATGTGAAGTGATAGATGTGAATGTAGACTTGTATGCCACGTGAAGTGCTGTTCGTAGCAAGGGGAAGGAAGACTGTGTTGAGAAATCAATGTAGGGGTTCTTGAAACCTTGAATTGTGCATGGCTAGGGTCTAGTGGACACGTGAACCAAGTGTGGTTCAGTTTCTTTTGAGTCGTAGGCTGCTACAGCCCACAGACAAGGGAAATAAAGCTATTTCAAGATTGCAAGGCAGGTGATGCTGTGTGAGCTATGAGAGGGAGTGTGTGATGTGTTAATAACGGAAGTGGTGGCAGTTGTGAACTTGTCTTTGTGTGATTGCTCGCCTGCTGATGTGATCAGGCTGGAGCTCGACAAGCTTCTGTCATTATTTTCTGTGTTTGTGTTTGGACAATTGTAAGTTCCCCTCTGTACTCTGCCGATTGAGTTGCAGATTAAGCAATAGAGGTGTCTTGCTTTTTCGATTTGAGCCTGTGGTGGTGTGATGGTGCTGGATGGATGAGGGTATAGGAGTAGGGATATGAGGAAAGGTGTGGTCTACTGCTGATTTTCTTTCCAGCTAGAGAAGCTGGTGGTGCCCCTTGTGCTTGTGAGTGTTCCGAAGGTGGTGAGTCGGGGAGCTATAGTGGCCTTCTTGTGTTCCTGAGCTGCCTCACATAATGTAAAGAGATGTGGATGTGAATGTGATGTGGATGTGGATGAGATGTGATGTGATGCAAAGAGATGTGGATGAAATGTGATGTGATGTGAATATATGTGGATGTGAAGTGATAGATGTGAATGTATGGATGGATGTGGATAGTCGTGCATGTGAATGATTGGATGGATGTGGATGAATGAGATGGGATGTGTATGAATGAGATATGATGTGGATGTGATGTAAAGTGGATGGAATGAATGAGATATGATGTGGATGGAATGAATGAGATATGATGTGGATAGATGTGGACGTGATGTAATGTGGATAGAATGTATGTGATGGAATGGGGATACAATGAATGTGAATGGATGAGATGTGATGTGAGTCGGGATAAGTGTGAATGGGTGAGATGTGATGTGAAATGGATGTGATGTGATATGATGTAAATTGGGATAGATGTGAATGGATAATATGTGATGTGAATGGATGTGATGTGATGTGAATCAGGATAGATGTGAATGAATGAGATGTGATGTGAATGGATGAGATGTGATGGGATCCTTCGCACGTCACCTAGCTCTTCACTCACAGGCCACTCCCTTGGTCCCTCATCCACCGTACCAGAAGCTCACCATTTAAATCGAACCAAGGCTGGTCAAAACCTCGGCGGCCGACCGTGCATGCGAGACATCCTCCGTTGACTCTCTGTTAGCTATTGCAACTTTATCACTTCGGTCTCCACGACCTCATTCACAAGACGGTCAAAAAGCTTCCCCAGCATTCATGACATAAAACAGTCATTTAAAAATAGGTCATAATTACAATTTCTATAACAAACTCTCGTCTTTCCACATTGTTTCACATCAATCCACATTACTTAATCCAAGTGGAATCATATGTATTCCCATCGTCCTTCATCCACTCTCATCCAATCACATCCAATCACATCATTTTCCATCTCATCACATCTTTCCACATTTATACTCATCACATCTCATCCACTTGCATCTACCCATATCCACATCTCATCACATCACATCTCATCCATTCATATGTACCTCGATCCACATCACATCACATCCATTTCACCTCACATCTCATTCATTCACATCTATCTGGATTCACATCTTATCCATTCACATCACATCTCATTCATTCACATCTATCCCGATTCATATCCATTCACATCACATATCATCCATTCACATCTACCCCAATCTACATCATATCACATCACATCCAGATCTCATTAATTTACATCTATCCCGATGTGCTGACCATACGATGCTCAGGCTCTAGGTCACCGGAGATACCCACGCGTGCGTCGAGAAAGATATTGGAACAAGGAGTAAGAGTTGTTTTCTGAACTCGGGCATGGATCTGGTTGATTGACCTTGCTAGTCCTCAACGGATGAGTCCATGGCTCTTTTATATGGATTTGTTGGTTGATCTTGCTGATCTTCAATGGAGAGTCCATCTCGATTTTTATAAGTGAATATATTTCCGGGTACTATGAGCTAGGAACTATTGAAAAGGCCCCTGAGTGGACAGGTGGTGAGCGTTCTGGTTGCCAATGATGCCATAGGTACACCGATGAAGGAATGACTGGAAACTAGAATTCAACTAGATATTTTGGAGGATTATGATTAGTGACACTATGATTTCATTAAAATATTGTTTTAAAGTTGGCCGAATCTGTGAAACAGGCAATTTCATATTGGGTGTGTAAGTGGTGTGACTATCTTGAAGTTTGCATGAAATGCCGGCTCTACTAAATTCCTAAACGGAATCTATCACTATAGGGGTTGGGCAGTTGGCTAAACCATGGGACTGGACTGATGGATCCCTAAAATGAGACTCAATTCTGTTATGGTACGATAGATGAAGTAAATCTGAGACAGTCCTTGTTCTATGGAAAAGAATCAACGGCTGTGCCTCTCGATGAGGAAAAAAGCGTTGGTCTCTATGATCCAAGTGCAAGTCTTTTCCGTGATCTGACCATATGACTTGTTGAAAAACAGGTAGAGGGAGAGGAGACACACACACAGGAGCAAACCCTAATGTATATTGTAAACCCTAACCATAGAGGAAAGCCATCTCCCTTCTCACACAATGCATAAAGCTGTAATCCATAATACACAAGACACACTATAAGTTGTGTCCACACACATCTAACCCTAGCTAATGTCCACACACTATGACCAGCTGGACGCGGTCATTTATGTCTCACACATGCTACTACCTAACATGCCAGCACATAACACAGCTGGCACACACTGACATCGAGCTTGAATCTCAACAGCCCCTCTCAAGCTCATGATGTATTGCCATAGATGAAGATGTAGATGAGCTTGGGCTATCAAAGCTCATGATGTACTGCCATAGATGAAGATGTAGATGAGCTTGGGCTATCAAAGCTCTCAACACTCCCCCTCAAGCTCATCCCACGTACTCCCAACATAGTACGGAAGTACTCAAATTTCTCCCTGCTAAGTGGCTTTGTAAAGATGTCTGCCACCTGCTCGTCAGTCTTCACATATTGTAGATCCACTGTACCATCTAGCACCTTCTCTCTGACAAAGTGATAATGGACCTCTATGTGTTTGGTCCGCACATGAAACACTGGATTCTTGGCCAACTATATACTGCTTATGTTGTCACCAATGAATGACAACTTTGCCATCAATAGGCTCACCCAAATTAGCCAAGAGATTCTTTAACCATATTCCTTCACAAGTAGCAATGGCTGCACCCCTGTATTCAGCCTCTATACTGGATAAAGCAACTGTAGGTTGCTTTTTGCTACTCCAACTCACCACGGCACTTCCAAGTGTAAAGGCATAACCACTAGTAGACCTCCTGTCATATGAGCTGCCTACCCAATCAGCATCTGTGTAGAAATGTATATCCAAGCCTTTACCATGCTTATATAGAATACCATAATGTGCAGTGGTCTTTACATATCGCATAATGCGTCTTACTGCATCCAAATGAGGTTTTCTGGGGCTCTGCATAAATTGGCTTACTAGTCCCATAGCATAACTGAAATCCGGGCGTGTGATAGTCATGTAAATGAGACTACCAACCATCTTTTTGTACATAGATGGATCATCCAACTCCTCACCAAAATCAGCCCGTAACTTTACATTCTGCTCCAAAGGTGTACTCATAGGCTTACACCCTGTCATCCCATATTTTGCCAACATATCCAATGCATATTGGCGTTGCACTAACCATGTACCTGCATGGTCTTTGATCACTTCAATTCCAAGAAAGTATCTCAGTTCACCCAAGTCTTTCATGTCAAATTGCCCACTCAATGCTTTCTTGACATGCATCACATCTGTACCATGATCACCTGTGATAATCAAGTCATCCACATAGATGACAAGTAAAACAATCCCATGATCTGTTTTCTTCACATAGAGTGAAGAATCTGCAGTAGAAACCTGAAATCCAAGGGAGATAAGATATTGGCTCATCAGCATGAGGTGCTTGCTTCAAACCATATAATGCCTTTTTCAATCTGCATACATGAGTGGGATACTTTGGGTGTACATTTGGGTGTACATAACCTTTTGGCTATGCCATATACACTTCTTCTTGTAGATCACCATTCAGAAATGCATTTTTCACATCCATTTGATACATTTCCCAACTATTTGCTGTAGCCATAGCAATGACTGCTCTCACTGTTCCCATCTTTGCCACTGGACTAAATGTTTCATCATAGTCCAAGCCTTGGGTTTGTGCATAACCCTTAGCTACCAATCTTGCTTTATGTCGCTCAATGGAACCATCTGCTGACTTGCACTTCACTTTGTAAACCCATTTACAACCAATGACATTTTTGTCCTATGGTAATGCAACCAAATCCTAAGTGTCATTATGAACCAATGCGTCCATCTCAACATCCATTGCTTTCTCCCATACATGCTTTCCAATAGCTTCTGTATAGCATGTAGGTTCCACATGCTTCACCAAAGACATCATATATGCATAATGCATAGCAAAATCACGGTATGTCAACCTGTCAACAACTGGATATCTGATCCTTTGGGATCTCCGCAATGCATACGGATCACTCTGAACACCTGTCACTCTAGCATGTGGTGGCACATATCTATCTTGCCTTGCACCAGCATGTGGTGGCACATATCTATCCTGCCTTGCACCAGTGGCGTACAACGGGTATACCAAGTTCCTCATCCAAACTCTCTGAACTTGATGACTCATAACCTGTAATTCCAATTCCTTCAACCTTCTTCTTGCCTTTATCCATAGCACTACTCCCCAGTGCTCACACTCTCATGCCTCAAGCATCCTGACCATGGACGTACAGTGCTACTCTCACCTCTGCTGGCCCAGACATAGTAGCAGAACTAGAACTTGCTTGTGGCAAGTTCACATGCACATCAGCTTCAAGAGAATCAATGACACCCTCATCCTTTGCTTTGTACCAACTAGCAAGCTCATCAAACACCACATCTCGTGAGATAACCACTTGCCTAGTTTGTGGATTGTAACATTTGTGTGCCTTATGATCCTATGCATATCCAACAAACACACACTTTTCTGCCTTAAGATCCAACCTCCTCCTTCTCTCGTCAGGCACATGTACATAAGCTATGCATCCAAACACTTTGAGGTGTCCAATGTCTGGCTGAAAACCTGTAAGCCACATCTCTGGCGTACTTCCATGTATGGCTATTGTGGGTGTCTTATTAAGTATATACACCGCGGTAGCACAAGCTTCTGCCCAATAATAATCTGGCATGCTCTTTTCATTGAGCATCGCCCTGGCCACTTCTTCACAAATGACTCTATTCTTTCTCTCAGCCACACCATTTTGCTGAGGTATATACTTGCAAGTCAATTGCCTTCTTATGCCATGCTTTCTCAAGAAATGCTCAAAAGCATTTGAGGTGTATTCACCACCTCCATCTGTCCTCAAACACTTAATCCAAGAACCATATTGCTTCTCTGCAAAAGCTTTAAAGTCCATAAACTTTCCCAACACTTCACTTTTCTCTCTAAGAAAGTATATCCATGTCATTTTGCTGAAATCATCAATGAATGTCACATAATATAAACTGCCTTTAATGGATGGGTTTTGTGCAGGACCGCATACATCGCTATGTACTATCTCAAGTGGCATGCTACTCATGTTGCCTTCTCTAGGAAACCGCAACCTCGCCTGCTTTCCAAACTGACAGGCTTCACAAACATGCATATTCCCATCATACTTGAATCTAGGTAGCCCACTAACAATGCCTCTTGCCTGCATGTTCTTTAACCTTTGTATATTTACATGTCCAATCCTCTTATGCCACATATCAATGTTCTGTACCACATTTCGGCTTTTAGAGAACATGGCTGATTTCAACTCAGGAATCCTAGCATCTAACTTAAACAACCTGCCTTCTTTCTTGCCTTTGCAATGACTCTGCATCCATTTTTGAAATCCTCAACGAAGCAACCATGCTTGTTGAAACGAACCTGTAATCCCTGTTCCACCATTTGACCAACTGAGGCCAAACTTTTTGTAATAGAAGGCACATACAATACATATGACATAGATTTTGTTTGACCATTGTGCATAACCAATGGTACACTTCCAACATGTGTAATGGCATGCTGAGTATCATCTCCTGTCTCTACATAGCCTTTCACATCCATAGGCTTCATATGCTCAAGCCATTCACCATGACAAGTCATATGGTTTGATGCTCCAGAGTCCATATACCAAGTGTCATCATTTTCAGCATTTGTCATCATAGATCCCATAACATGTTTTATGGCAAACAAGTGATTTGCGCTGCCATCATTAGTGCTTGATGCATAATTTCCACCACCATGTTGTGCATAATTTCCATGATGTACTCTACCCCCTCTCAAATCATTCTGTTTGCGGAAACAATCTCTCGCCATATGACCAAATTTCCCACAGTAATGGCATTCCACATCTTGCATAGATGTTTGTTGGCCTTGCCAACGTCCTCTACCACGAGGATTATCTCTGCCTCTCTGAGGTGTATATCCACGACCACCTCTAGCACCATATGAAGGCTGAAAATTCTGTTGTGGTGACTCGTCTTGCCATCCACGACCATTACCACGACCACGTGATGCAAATCTCCCCCTGCCTCTAAATCCTCTTTGAGAATAGAAAGCCTGATTTCTGCCATTATCATCATGGCTAGTAGATGCATCCTGAAAAGAATCACTGAGTTTGATTTCCTCAACAAGCAAGAGTGAAACCAACTCATCAAAGTCTAGTAAACCTGTACTCCGAACCGAGATGGATGTATCAAATGACTTATACTCCTTGCCAAGACCACGCAAGGTAATGTCTACCAAATCATCATCAGGCATGGGGGCATTGATTGTTGCCAATGCATCTGCATACTTGTTTATCTCTTGTACATAATCATGGATGCTCCTTCTATTTCGCTTCACATTATGTATCTGTTGTTATCGCAACTGAGACTTGCAAGCACTCGTGTCTGTATCAAACAACTTCACCAATGTATCCCATGCATCCTTGGGATTCTCAGCATCATGAATGTGTATGAGTATAGCATCCGAAATACATATAGACAGATAATGTAACACTTTGAATGCTCTTTCTAACCATTGCTTATGAGCTATAACCTGCTGCTGTGTAGGTTATCGGGGTAGTTTTGGCTCTGGCTCAGCACCTGTAATGAGATTCCAAAAACCTTTTCCCTTCAGAAAACTTTTGATCCTGTACTTCCATGCCTGGAAGTTCTTCGTATCCAACTTTTCACCAACAATTTGTATTGGATTATCCGACATATTGCTCAATGCAAATACACCTTCCGCACACATCCAAATCTGTAAACGAGCCTTCCTCAGCTCAACCACACTCTAATGAGTGTTCTAGATACTCCAAAGTAGTCAACAAACTTCAATTTTGATGTAGAAAATCAACCTGTATGCATCCAAAATGAACTGGCTCACGCAGTCCAAGATCCCCTATCTTGATGTGCTTTCCAAGGCTCCAAATTACAATGTAGTGGTTCAATCAAGTGTGGGTAACTTGCATTGACTCCTAAACAACCTCAATGTTGAATATCAACACCATCCAACATGTGTACATATCAAATTTGTCAAACCCCTTTCTCTGTTTTGAGAAAAACCAGAAAAACGAGTAGTAAATTTGCTCTAATTTCCTCAATCCTTGTCCAAATTGAGCAACCAGGCATTCATTAGCTTAGCAATGATGTCCACTAACTCCATGTAAAAGGAATTAGACCAATTATTTAAGATCAAAGAGTAATTAGTCGATTAATCATACTAAGTTTCATTGCAACCAGTAGACAGCCTGTTTAATCAGCTCATTTCCAGCTCCATAGATGATAATTGCTCCAACCAAACATGTAGCCTCCTTCTCAAGTGTATGTAGCAACCAATTTCTAACTCAATTTTGGAATATGTCAAGCACAAGAGTTGATTTTGGTCCTCCACCTATCAAATAGTATGAAAAATACTCTGTTTCTCTGTATGATGCTGTGCCGCCTGCTGTTGGGGGGAATTGGAGTGATTATGTTGCTAATTGATGATGCTATTAGATGCCTAACACACCTAGGCAAGTGTACAATCCATCAATGCTCTGATTTTTGCCAAAAACTTGCTCCAAATTCATCAAAATTTGACCCTTTTTTCTCTATTTTGTGAGAGCTCAAAAAACCAATAAATTTCACTCATTCAAATGCATCAAAATTGGTCCAAAATCAGTGTAGGGCTTGCACATGAGTTGCCAATACATTCTTCCTTGTCACATACATATTTCTTTGCCAGATTTGCATCTATTTTCACACATCACTGCTTCTAAGCTTCAATGGAAAGCTTCCAAAAAACCAGAAATTTCCTTTGCTTTGGGCAACCCTAATTTGCTTTGTTTTTGCCTGAATCACCTGCAATCCGCTCAAGGATGTTTAGAATACCTTACTCGGTAGGCCAAGCTCTCAGATCTGATAGTAATCGGTGTGCTCCAAGCTTTATAGCATCAATGGCAAGCTTCACAGCTTTTCTTCACAGCTTCTTCTCCCTCTTCTCTCACTCACTCATAAACCCTAATAGACAGCGGTAGAGGGAGAGGAGACACACACACAGGAGCAAACCCTAATGTATATTGCAAACCCTAACCATAGAGGGAAGCCATCTCCCTTCTCACACAATGCATAAAGCCATAATCCATAATACACAAGACACACTATAAGTTGTGTCCACACACATCTAATCCTAGCTAATGTCCACACACTATGACCAGCTGGACGCGGTCATTTATGTCTCACACATGCTGCTACCTAACATGCCAGCACATAACACAGCTGGCACACACTGACATCGAGCTTGAATCTCAACATGACTTCTGGGTTCGGTCGGATTAGTTTGGTTAGTGATGACCTTGACTACGTTAGAATAAAAATATCCTGGAGGAATTTGTGGTTTTGCTCAGCTTAACGTTTTTCAACCAAAATTCAGGAATCATCATTTTTCAATCAGAATCCAAATCAACTTATCAGTTCTCAACCAAAATTTTAAAATTCATATCAACCACATTCAAATTCATCATCTGGATAGAATTTTTGCTTATAATTTCAAGGTCTTAGATTTACTCGTATATATACTGCCAGTAAAGAGCCGCAGTTATACCCTCGGTATATACAGGTAGTCGCGGTTCTTGGAATTTAAAGGTAAATACCATCATGTCTAGGCCTCAAGCAAGTCAGGGATTCCATACAATTGCAGTACTTCCATTTGAAGACCCAATTACTTATTTATGAATCTTCATTTTGAATATCAATTTGTATGAATTTCATCACATAATTACAACCTTTTACTGCTACTGCATAAATTTTTGACATTTCTAGTTTCTCGGTTGATCCACTTTAGCCAATTTGCTCTGATAGCTGAAAGATCCCTGTCCCCCGCGCAACGAATTCAGGGGTGCTAGCAGCGGAAGTAACACTTCTAGCGTGGGGCAGGGTCCCTCACTTGAGGCCTCACCCACACGGATATTCGGACAAGAGACTAATCCATCGATTTTTCCAAAATCGAACCCGAAAAAACTTCCCTCGCCCGGAAAGCACGGGCGATTCCTCCAGGATAAATTTACTCTAACGTAGTCAAGAGCCTTAACTAAACAAAACTGATCTGACTGAACCCGCAACCGAACCCGCAAGTCCCATAGTCAGATCAAGGAAAAGACTTGCACTTGGATCATAGAGACCAGCGCTTTTTTCCTCATTGAGAGGCGCAGCCGTTGATTCTTTTCCATAGAGCAAAATTTTTTTCCGGGATTTACTTCATCTATTGTACCATAACAAAAATTGAGTCTCATTTTAGGGATCCATCAGTCCAGCCTAACCCCATCTAGTCCCGTGGGTTAGCCAACCGCCCAACCACTGTAGTGATGGGATCCATTTAAGAATTTGGTTAGGGTTTGTCTGGAAAAGAGTTCCCAGGCCCCCTAGCCGGATATTCATGCAAACTTAAAATTAGTCACACCACTTACACACCCAATATGAAATTATCTTTTTCACAGATTCAGCTGTCTTTAAAACAATCTTTTAATGAAACTATAGTATCACTGATCCTCCAAAATATGCGGTTGAATTCTAATTTCCAATTTTTCCTTCATCGGTGTACCTATGGCATCATTGGCAACCAGAACGCTCACCACCTGTCCACTTAGGGGCCTTTTCGATAGTTCCTAGCTCATAGTACCCGGCAATATATTCACTTATAAAAATCAAAATGGAATCTCCATTGAAGATCAGTAAGATCAACCAACAGATCCATATAAAAGAGCCATGAACTCATCCGTTGAGGACCAGCAAGGTTAATCAACCAGATCCATGCCCGAATTCAGAAAACAACTCTTACTCCTTGTTCCAATATCTTCCACGGTGTACGTGTGGGTATCTTCGGTGACCCGGAGCCTGAGCATCATATGGACAGCACCCTCTAGGATCCTTTGCAGATCACCTAGTGCTTCACTCATAGGCCGCTTCCTTAGTCCCTCATCCACCGTACCAGAAGCTCACCATTTAAATCGAGCCGAGGCTGGTCAAGACCTCGGCCGACCTTGCTATGCGAGACGTCCTCCGTTGACTCTCCGTCAGCTGATGTAAATGTTAAAAAATAGGTAGAGGGAGAGGAGACACACACATAGGAGCAAACCCTAATGTATATTACAAACCCTAATCATAGAGGGAAGCCATCTCCCTTCTCACACACTGCATAAAACCATAATCCATAATACACAAGACACACTATGAAAGTTGTCCACACACATCTAACCCTAGCTAATGTCCACACATTAAGACCAGCTGGACGCGGTCATTTATGTCTCACACATGCTGCTACCTAACATGCCAGCACATAGCATAGCTCGCACACACTGACATCGAGCTTGAATCTCAACAGCCCCTCTCAAGCTCATGATGTACTATTGCCATAGATGAAGATGTAGATGAGCTTGGGCTATCAAAGCTCTCAACACTCCCCCTCAAGCTCATCCCACGTACTCCCAACATAGTACGGAAGTACTCAAACTTCTCCCTGCTAAGTGGCTTTGTAAAGATGTCTGCCACCTGCTCTTCAGTCTTCACATACTGTAGATCCACTACTGTACCATCTAGCACCTTCTCTCTGACAAAGTGATAATGGACCTCTATGTGTTTGGTCCGCGCATGAAACACTGGATTCTTGGCCAACTGTATACTGCTTATGTTGTCACAATGAATGACAACTTTGCCATCAATAGGCTCACCCAAATTAGCTAAGAGACTCTTTAACCATACTCCTTCACAAGTAGCAATGGCTGCACCCCTGTATTCAGCCTCTGTACTAGATAAAGCAACTGTAGGTTGCTTTTTGCTACTCCAACTCACCACGGCACTTCCAAGTGTAAAGGCATAACCACTGGTAGACCTCCTGTCATATGAGCTACCTGCCCAATCAGCATCTGTGTAGCCATGTATATCCAAGCCTTTACCATTCTCATAAAGAAGACCATAATGTGCAGTGGTCTTTACATATCGCATAATGCGTCTCACTGCATCCAAATGAGGTTTTCTGGGGCTGTGCATAAATTGGCTTACTAGCCCCACAGCATAACTCAAATCCGGGCGTGTGATAGTCATGTAAATGAGACTACCAACCATCTTTTTGTACATAGATGGATCATCCAACTCCTCACCAGAATCAGCCCGCAACTTCACATTCTGCTCCAAAGGTATACTCATTGGCTTACACCCTGTCATGCCATATTTTGCCAACATATCCAATGCATAGTGGCGCTGCACTAACCATGTACTTGCATGGTCTTTGATCACTTCAATTCTAAGAAAGTATCTCAACTCATCCAAATCTTTCATGTCAAACTGCCCACTTAATGCTTTCTTGACATGCATCACATCTGTACCATGATCACCTGTGAGATAATCAAGTCATCCACATAGATGACAAGTAAGACAATCCCGTGATCTGTTTTCTTCACATAGAGTGAAGAATCTGCTGTAGAAACCTGAAATCCAAGGGAGATAAGATATCTGCTCATCTTATCACTCCAAGCACGAGGTGCTTGCTTTAGACCATATAATGTCTTCTTCAATCTGCATACATGAGTGGGATACTTTGGGTGTACATATCCTTCTGGCTGTGCCATATACACTTGTTCTTGTAGATCACCATTTAGAAATGCATTTTTCACATCCATTTGATGCATTTCCCAACCATTTGCTGCAGCCATAGCAATGACTGCTCTCACTGTTCCCATCTTTGCCACTAGACTAAATGTTTCATCATAGTCCAAGCCTTGGGTTTGTGCATAACCCTTAGCTACCAATCTCGCTTTATGTCGCTCAATGGAACCATATGACTTGCATTTCACTTTGTAAACCCATTTGCAACCAATAATATTTTTGTCTTGTGGTAATGCAACCAAATCCCATGTATCATTATGAACCAATGTGTCCATCTCAACATCCATTGCCTTCTCCCATACATGCTTTCCAACAGCTTCTGTATAGCATGTAGGTTCCACATGCTTCACCAAAGAAGTCATATATGCATAATGCATAGCAAAATCATGATATGTCAACCTGTCAAATGGATATCTGACCCTTTGGGATCTCTGCAATGCATGCGGATCACTCTGAACACCTGTCACTCTAGCATGTGGTGGCACATATCTATCCTGCCTTGCACCAGGTGTGCGTAAAACGGGAATACCAAGTTCCTCATCCAAACTCTCTGAACTTGATGACTCATAACCTGTAATTCCAATTCCTTCAACCTTTTTCTTTCCTTTATCCATAGCACTACTCCCAGTGCTCACACTCTCATGCCTCAAACGTCTTGACCATGGACGTACACTGCTACTCTCAGACTCTGCTTAGACATAGTAGTAGAACTAGAACTTGCTTGTGGCAAGTTCACATGCACATCAGCTTCAAGAGACTCAATGACACCCTCATCCTTTGCTTTGTACCAACTAGCAAGCTCATCAAACACCACATCTCGTGAGATAACCACTTGCCTAGTTTGTGGATTGTAACATTTGTATACCTTACGATCCTGTGCATAACCAACAAATACACACTTTTTTGCCTTAGGGTCCAATTTCCTCCTTCTTTCGTCAGGCACATGTGTTGAGATTCAAGCTCGATGTCAGTGTGAGCCAGCTGCGCTATGTGCTGGCAGGTTAGGTAGGAACATGTGTGAGACATAAATGACCGTGTGTCCAGCTGGTCATAGTGTGTGGACATTAGCTAGGGTTAGATGTGTGTGGACACAACTCAATAGTGTGTTGTGTGTATTATGGATTATGGCTTTATGCTTTGTGTGAGAAGGGAGATGGCTTCCCTCCATGGTTAGGGTTTGCAATATACATTAGGGTTTGCTCCTGTGTGTGTGTCTCCTTCCCCCTCTACCGTTCTTTCAACATGGTATCAGAGCCTTGTGCTATCTATTAGGGTTTATGAGTGAGTGAGTGAAGAGGGAGAAGAAGCTGTGAAGCTTGCCATTGGAGCTGTGAAGCTTGGAGCACACCGATTACTATCAGATCTGAGAGCTTGCCATTGGAGCTGAAGCTTGGAGCACACCGATTACTATCAAATCTGAGAGCTTGGCCTACCGGGTAAGGTATTCTAAACATCCTTGAGTGGATTGCAGGTGATTCAGGTAAAAACAAAGCAAACTAGAGCAAATCAAAGCAAAGAGAAATTCTGGTTTTTGGAAGCTTTCCATTAAAGCTTGGAAGCACTGATGTATGGTGGAAATACATGTAAATCTGGCAAAAGACATATGTATCTGACAAGGAGGAATGTATTGGAAACTCATATGCAAGCCCTAATGTGATTTTGGAGCAAGTTGGAAGCATTTGAATGTGTGAAAAATTCTGGTTTTTGAGCTCTCACAAAACAGAGAAAGCAACTCAAAATTTGATGCATTTGGAGCGTGTTTTTGGCAAAAATCCAAGCATTGACTGGTTGCACACATACCTAGGTGTGTTGGGGACTTGAATACCTCATCAATTAACATTATAATCACTCCTAAATCACTGTAGAGCAGGCGGCGCAGCCTGCACAGAGAAACAGGGTAGAAACTTGATCATTTTGATGCGAGGAGATCGATTACAACTTCTGTGCTTGATATATTTCATAATTTCTTTAGCAATTGGTTGCTACACACACTAGAGAAGAGGGCTACATGGTTGGTTTGATCAATTATGCTTAATTGTGCTGGGAATGAGCTGATTAAAAAGCCTGTCCACTGGTTGCAGAGAAACAGAGTGATTTTAATTGAGTAATTAATCTTTGGTCTTAAACAATTGGACAAATTCCTCTTACATGGAGTTAGTGGACACTATTGGTAAGCTAATGAATGCCTGGTTGCTCAATTTGGATAAATATTGAAGAAATTAGAGCAAAATTACTACTGGTTTTTCTTGTTTTTCCCAAAATAGAGAAAGGGGTTTTCAAAAATTGATCTGTACACATGTCAGATGGTGTTGATATTCAACATTGAGGTTGTTCAGGTGTCAATGCAAGTTACCTATACTTGATTACACCACTACATTGTGATTTGGAGCCTTGGAAGGCGCATCAAAACAGGGTATCTCGGACTGCGTGAGCCAGTTCATTTTGGATGCATACAGGTTGATTTTCTACATCAACTTTGAAGATTGTTGGCTACTTTGGAGTATCTGGAACATTCATTGGAGTGTGGTTGAGATGAGGAAGGCTCCGTTACAGATTTGGAAGTGTACGTAAGGTGTTTTTGCATTGAACAAACATGTCGGATAATCCAGTACAGATTGTTGGTGAAAAGCTGGATAGGAAGAACTTCCAGGCATGGAAGTACAGGATCGAAAGTTTCTTGAAAGGGAAAGGTTTTTGGAATCTCATTACAGGTGTGCTGAGCCAGAGCCAGAGCTACCCCGACAACCTACATAGCAGAGCAAGTTATTGCTCATAAGCAATGGTCAGAAAGAGCATTCAAAGTGTTGCATTATCTGTCTATATGTATTTCTGATGCTATGCTCATACACATACAGGATGCTGAGAATCCCAAAGATGCATGGGATACTTTGGTAAAGATGTTTGATACAGACACGAGTGCTCGCAAGTCTCAGTTGTTGCGATAGCAGATACATAATGTGAAGCGGAATAAAAGGAGCATCCATGATTATGTGCAAGAAATAAAGAAGTTTGCAGATGCATTGGCAACAATCAATGCCCCCATGTCTGATGATGATTTGGTGGATATTACCTTGCGTGGTCTTGGCAAGGAATATAAATCTTTTGATACATCCATCTCGGTTCGGAGTACAGGTTTACCAGACTTTGATGAGTTGGTTTCACTCTTGCTTGTTGAGGAAATCAAACTCAGTGATTCTTTTCTGGATGCATCTACTAGCCATGATGATAATGGCAGAAATCAGGCTTTCTACTCGCAGAGAGGTTTTAGAGGCAAGGGGAGATTTGCATCACGTGGCCATGGTGGTAATGGTCGTGGATGGCAGGACAGGTCATCACAACAAAATTTTTAGCCTTCATATGGTGCTCGAGGTGGTCGTGGATATACACCTCAGAGAGGCAGAGGTAATCCTCGTGGGGTAGAGGATGTTGGCAAGGCCAACAAACATCTATGCAAGATGTGGAATGCCATTATTGTGGGAAATATGGTCATATGGCGAGAGATTGTTTCCGCAAACAGAATGATTTGAGAGGGGGTAGAGCACAACGTGGTGGTCATTATGGTGGAAATTATGCACAACATGGTGGTGGAAACTATGCATCAAGCAGTAATGATGGCACTGCAAATCATTTGTTCGCTATGAAACATGTTGTTGGATCTATGATGACAAATGCTGAGAATGATGACACATGGTATATGGACTCTGGAGCATCAAACCATATGACTTGTCATGGTGAATGGTTTGAGCATATGAAGCCTATGGAAGTGAAAGGCTATGTGGAAACTGGAGATGATACTCAGCATGCCATTACACATGTTGGAAACTGGAGATGATACTCAGCATGCCATTACACATGTTGGAAGTGTACCATTGGTTATGCACAATGGTCAAACAAAGTCTATGTCAGATGTATTGTATGTGCCTTCTATCACAAAAAGCTTGGCCTCAGTTGGTCAAATGGTGGAACAGGGATTACAGGTTCTTTTCAACGAGCATGGTTGCTTCGTTGAGGATTTCAAACATGGATGTAGAGTCATTGCTAAAGGCAAGAAAGAAGGCAGGTTGTTTAAGCTGGATGTTGGAATTCCTGAGTTAAAATTAGCCATGTTCTCTAAAAGCAGAAATGTGGTACAGGACATTGATATGTGGCATAAGAGGATTGGACATGTCAATATACAAAGGTTAAAGAACATGCAGACAAGAGGCATTGTCAGTGGATTGCCTAGATTCAAGTATGATGGGCATATGCATGTTTGTGAAGCCTGTCAGTTTGGAAAGAAGGCAAGGTTGCGGTTTCCTAGAGAAGGAAATATGAGTAGCAGGCCACTTGAGATAGTACATAGTGATGTATGGGGTCCTGCACAAAACCCATCTATCAAAGGCAGTTTATACTATGTGACATTCATTGATGACTTTAGCAGGATGACATGGATATACTTTCTCAGAGAGAAAAGTGAAGTATTGGAAAAGTTCATGGATTTCAAAGCTTTTGCAAAAAAGCAATATGGCTGTTGGATTAAATGTTTGAGGACAGATGGAGGTGGTGAATACACCTCAAAGGCTTTTGAGCATTTCTTGAGGAAGCATGGAATAAGAAGACAATTGACTTGCAGGCATACACCTCAACAAAATGGTGTGGCTGAGAGAAAGAATAGAGTCATATGTGAAGTGGCCAGGGCAATGCTCAATGAAACACCCCAACACAGGAATAGGTAGTCCCGAGATCGATGCCAATAGCAGGTCCCTCCTTGGCCATGGCGACAAACCTCGCGCGTGTAGTGGACGAAGAAGACAATGAGGGTGGCCAAGCCTCACTGTTCACAAAGTGTATGGAGCCTGTTGAGGAGTGTCTGAGGGATGTAAAAATGGATCAAAAGCCACATTCTCATTCTTGGAATCCTCAAAACTATGCCGCATATTGTCTTGCATACATCCTCGATAGGAGCATACACATCAAGGAGTAATCAGAGACGCCTAGCAGAGTTTCTCTAAACCGGACAGAATTCTTCATGGGTTCCATCTCTGCAAATGTCTTCACTTAGCAGAATGTGTTATGCGATGGAGTTTTTGATCATCATCAGCATCGTCACCATCATTACCATCAGCCACCAGTAGGAAGCTTTTCATCATCACCATCAGCACATCATCATGGGCATCCTCTCTCTCTCTCTCAAGGTTTGGGCCAATTGGTATTATTAGGCTAGAAAGGAGTAGACAAGAGAGAAAGAACAAACATAAGAAAGCAATAATGATTCCTTCCTACTAACAAAGAAGAAAACCAAACATAAATAAAGGTATAATGCCTAAATTGTGTGAAAGACTTTTGAGCAAAAGCAACACAAACATTTCATCTTTCCTTAAGGGATTACAAGTGAACAAATGTGGCAATTTAGACTGGCCCTACAGTCATGCGTATAGCATTCCAAAGTGGACACCAAGTTCACTATGGATCATTGCCTCTGTGAGGCTTACACAATGCAAAGAAGGAGGCAGCCATAGCTAAAGCTTTACCAAGAGATGGAGGGAGGACCCAAGAAGGAAGAGAATGTGTTGGGAATGTGTTGGGAAAGGAGAATATCAAAGCTTCTTGTCCCGTCATGATGGCCAAGTGTTAGCATAACCTTGCTAACATAGGGGAAAACACATGCTCTACACACATAGCCATGGAGTACACATGTACACATGAGCATTGATTAGGAGGCATGGATTAAGAAAAAAATAAAAGATACAAGCAAAACATCATAGTGTATTCCATATCCGTCATCTATCACATATTGTGTATTCAAGAATTATGTATAATTTGAATACGAGAGGGGCTTTATATAGCCATCCAACCATGTGACTCTTGGGATACCCATGTGGCTATTGGACCAAAATGCTAGGGAGTGTTCACACCTATCAACACAGATGTCCAATTCTCTTATGCCACATAATACCATATGGCTATGTAAAAACATGGCTGACTTTAACTCTGGATATCTGCATCCAAAGTGAATAGTCTTCCTTCCTTTTGTCCCCCCTTGCAATGAGATTACATCCATTCTTGAAGTCTTCAACAGAGTAACCATGCTCATTGAACCTTACTTGTAATCCCTACTCAACCATTTGACCTACACATGCAAGATTCTTGGTGATTGATGGCACATACAATATATATCCAACATTGTCTTCACTCTCCTATCATGCATCCTCAATGGCACACTACCAACATGAGTGATGAGGTGCTTCGTATCATCCCTATAGCAACAACACATCCCTATGTTTGTGTGAGCAACTTTCTATCAAACCATTCACCACCATGACATGTCATATGGTTTTATGCACCAAAATCCATGTACCAATTACCATCTTCTTCACTATGTGAAGTCAGAGTGCCCATCACATGCTTACAAGCAAACGATCTTCATTCCCACAACCTGCATTGATAGATGCATAGTTACCATGCAGATTTTTGAAACCTCAAAAATTATTTTGCCATGGCCATATGTCCAATCTTACCATAATAGTGCCACTCAATGCCACTTCCATATCCTTGTTGAGGTTCCATCTACCACTTCCTCTAGAATTCAATCTCCCCCTACCTTGGGAGTATGACTCTCTACCTCTTCATGCACCATAAGAGGGTTGAAAATTCTATTGTTGTTGTTGCGGTGGTCTATTTTGCCAACACATCCACCTATACATCCTCAAGGTGAGGATCTCCCCCTGCTTCTTACTCCTCTTTATGTGTAAAATGCCTAGTCCCTTACATGTCCACTATAACACTCGATGATGTACCTAATCCAAGCTTAAACTCTTTTATAATAAGGAGTGAAATCAACTCTTCAAAGTCTAGGGATCGCCACATCTCACAGTGATGATGGAAGTGTCAAATGATTTGTACTCCTTGACCAAACCTTTCAATGTAACACAGTAACCAAATCATCATCATCCATTGGTGCATTAATAGATTCCAATGCATCTGCACATGCTTTGATCTCCTGCATATAATCATGAACACTCCTATTGTTCCATGTTATACTATGCATTTTTTGTTTCAACTAGATCTTTATTGTATTTGTGTTCGTATCATATATCTTCACCAATGTATTCCATGCATCCTTGGTATTATCTGCATCCTTGATATGACATAACATCCCATTTAACACATAAATCAAAAAGTAATGCAACACCTTGAATTCTCTTTCCAACCAGTTCCCATGTGCAGTAAGCTGTCTCACGGAGTTGCATTAGTTACTGAACGAGAACCCTCTGCCTCTTCACTTGTCCCACCATGGTATTCCAAAACCCTTTTCTTGTCAAGAAGTTTGTCATGTGCTACTTCCAAATTTGGAAGTTGTTCTTGTCAATATTTTCACCAATGATTTTATTTGGGCCATCATCCATCTTGGCCAAGAAAATGCTTTAGTAGGCACACCAACAAATCAACACAATGTGATGTGGTACAATGCACACCGCTCACCACACAAGCACATGTAACACTTGCCCAATGATACATTCAAGGGATAACCCTCATAACCATTATTGAATACATCCTCACTTCAAAAAGTTGTCCATTTTGCAACATACATGACCTTATTCTCATCACCATATATATATTCAAGTGTCGAAGCTCACATACATCCCACATACACCACATGTGGTCGAAAGTCATAGCCATGCTCACATTACTTAAGAAGCAACCCTCTGGTTTGATACATGGCCCATAACAGTCCACTTTTATGCTTCAAACTAATCAACTAATGTATACACCACCAATCACTTATTGCCACATAGATACTATGATACTTGTACATGCTATTTGTATCCATACATAAGCTTTCCCTTGAGTAACATAGCTTAACTTAGTCAAAAATAGCTTTCTAGTTTTATTAACATTGCATCCTATTAACCATTTTAGGATTAAAAAGGTTTCCACACCCAATTGTATGCCAAAGCATGAGTAATCTACATCAAATGTTAAGGACGGACACACCAAACTCATGTACAAACAAGCCATGAAGCAATGGTGTCCAAATCTCAAACTCGGGCAGATGTCCATAAAGGTCCTATGGATAATTAATGGCATTTCCTGCTCTAAGAGTGTGTGTTAGTAATCTAGGATGTTGTAATGCATCAATGTATTATAAGATGAAGCAATGTACAAGTAATAGCCAAATAGAAGCTTTGGGTGCCTGCCTGGCCATAGTTTAAGTGTGTGTGAACCCATTGTATAAAAGACAATTTCTCTTGTAATGCAAGCACTCTCCCATTGTTCAATCAATCTTTCCCTCTTGCTAAATCTCTCTCTAATCTTCTCTCTAATGGATGTTAGTGAGTGTGTGTGATTGATTTGAGGTTAGAGGAGGGAGTAGTGCCCGTAGCACAATGTAACGGTGTGACAACACTCATGTGGGAGAAGGCAAATGGTAAGCTACCCATGGTATTGTTGAGCTTTAAGACCTCAAGGATTTACGAGTTTGGCCATCAAAAAGATCCCCGACACATTGAGGTGAGTGGTTCCCTCCAAGGTCTCTTAGCCTTAACATTTTTTGGCGCCACTTCTAGGGAGAAATCCCTTGGCTTTATCATTTGTTTTTCTCTAATCTATGGCTTACCCATTGCTCACACTCTTGAATAGTGGAATGACATGAAAAAGAGTGGGATTGGATGGATATTTTTATGAAAATGGTGTGATTTTTGCATTCTTTTTGCTCTCTTTTGTGTGTTAACATAGATCCTAGATGCTTAATTTTTGCATGTTATCTAGGTTTTTTATTGTATTTGGTTACATTAGCATGTTAACATTCATATTAGGCTAAAAAAACAAAACTCTTGATTTTTGCTAGTTTTCACTGATACACTAGTTTTTGGAGCTATTGACTACCCATCTAAGTTTCAAAATTTCACATTATGACAAAGTCAATTGATGGTTTACCACATTGCATTCCGAGATCAAAGTCAAATTTAGAACTCTGATGGAAGCTTTCATCTACGGGTTCTTGAGGCAAGGTCACTGGTGGTGTGTATCATGTGAACTTTACTCAATATCCTTCACATAAAAACTCTAGATTCATGGTGTGAACCATGGGGAAAATTGAAATGACGCTCAATTGAAATGATGTTTTATGATGGGACAAAATAAAAATGTCTTGCAAAATCCTTGTATCAAATCTTGAGACCTTTGAACCAATGTTGTAAAGAGGCTATCTGGTTGGATGACAACATGCTAGATGAGGACCTCCTACAAGTGGGGGATCCCCAAACTAAATAAAGGGTTTTAAACAAATTGATTTTGAAGCTCACCACTTAATAGCTTTACACATCTTTAATTGGAAGATAATTTTGGGATGAAAAAGGAGCTAAACATCAACAACATCTGAAACCTCTTCCACTTGGGCTCATAAATCCAATGCTTTTATATTGCAATACTTGTAAACAAGGCCATGAAATCACAAATTTTCCTAAAGTTATGCAACGGGATATGAAACCTCACAAATAAAACAAAACCAAGGACAAGAAAAAGGTAGAGGCCAACATAAGCTCAAATGAGGATGGGAAAATCAAAACAAAAAGAGGATTATCAATTTTAAAATGAGCCAAATTTTCCTAATGAAACTTAACCTCTCAAACAAGGTGACTGGAGAGAACTCAGTGTGATGTACAGAATGTCATCTAAAATAAAATGAAATTGAAAGTGTCCATGTAAATGAGACACAAATGTAAACACAACCACCAATGGGTATGAGTAAACCATATATGCATTTTTATACAAAATTAGTGTTGTGGACCTTGGTAAGGACCTTTAAACCCTTGATCAACCCTCGCATAAATGTAGACTTGACAGTGCTCTAGGAGAATATGAGCTGAGGGCTAAAAATCAAATGAATGAATCTAAAAGTGAATGGGAGTTGATAACAAAAACATTTATGCAACCTCTTGAGGTTCCAATCAACATTTGGCTAGATTTTTCCTAGTGGTGGGTAAGAACATAGATTGAATGGGAGTCAATGCTACTGTGACACAAAGTTGGGGTTTTGACTTCGGTCACTTCTTAGAATCAAAACACACTTGTATGAAACCTCACAGCCTCCTCACCTCCCTTTCTCTCCCTAGGTTAAGATAAAGATAAACACATCAAAGGTGAGATCATAATTCATGGAAGGACAATGAAAGGCTTAGGAGAAGCAAGAATTTCTGCGAGTCTTGCAACTCCAAACAAGAGGGAAATTATTTGTTGGAAGAAAATCTTCCGACTCAGGATTATGTGAATGGAAACATACGGGGAATGTTGGTAAGGTTCATCCGTTCGAATTGGGCGATTTGGACAGAACATCTTAAAGTAAAAGAATATAGCAATCACTTACAAGAGGATAAGATACACGGGATTTGCTTTTTGATAAGAGATTAAGAGGAGTTAATCATTATTAAGAAGAAATAATGGCCAAAAGTCTATAAAAACACAGATACACAGAGAATTGCAGTTTAAAATCCATAAAGACTATACAAAAAGGGATTATGTAGGTACATAGAGCTTGAAAAAATCTTTTCACCTATATAAAAAATTTTGAAAACGGGCAATCGAGCAAAAAGTTATGAGCATTTTACTACAAGACTATAAAACTGCCAAAATTCGCCTAAAAGTTGGCAACTTTGGGAGAAATTCTGATCATCAATGAAGTAAAGGATTAAGAAATTAGTTACATGAGTGGAAAGAGCATATAAAGAGCTTCCTAGGCATATGATCAATTTTCGAAACCAATTCCCGAGTGATGAGTAATTATCGGTTGAAACTTGGGTATTAGACTATAAAAACTGCACTTCCCTCTCTTTGCATGAAACCTCAATTTTCACATAGCCTCTTGCCTTTCATCTCCTTCATGATTCAAGCTAGAGGGTAAGGGTTAACATTTCTCAGAGGACAATCGTAAAGATTTACCTATGGTCCCCAAAGTCTTTCCACCATACTCATTACCCCGCTAAAACCATTGGTACCTCCAAAGGAGGGTGGCAATAAGGCAAGGGCTACCTTGAGAAGTCACAGGCTCACCAAGATAATAACTCCTTATCCCACTTATCATGAATCATCAAAGAGGTCCGAAAT
Source organism: Cibotium barometz (assembly GCF_041138505.1). Lineage (NCBI taxonomy): Eukaryota > Viridiplantae > Streptophyta > Polypodiopsida > Cyatheales > Cibotiaceae > Cibotium > Cibotium barometz. Next base: position 24,268,981 of record NC_141093.1, read on the forward strand.
TGGGTTAAGCATGAGGAGCTAATGCTAAATGAGTCATTCACATGTAAAGAGAGTGTTTGAATGAGGGTTTGAAGATAAGAGAATGGCAATTACACAAAATGCTCAATTGAGGAGGCTTCATTCATTGATTTGAAAGGGAGAGGAGGGCTCCTTTTATAGATGGAGAATCACCCTCTCTTTCATTGTTACAAATTACAACATAAAAATCTTTAACCCTTCAGTGACATAAAAGATGTCACCACCCATCAATTGTCCTCTTAGGCTAAGTCTTCTATTTATTAAATTGAAGACTTTTTGACTTTGAAAGTGTGAAGATAATAGCCAAATCTAAGTGGCATGTAGGTGGAGATCCCACTTACACATGGCGGAATTCTTCTCTTCCATGTAGGCATTCTAGAAGAATCTTTCCCAATTATGCACCTACACACACTCCTCCACATGCCTTCCACACTCCCCAACTTATAGCCTTATGGTGAATACTATATTAATAATACAATTAAAATCCATGTGAGCATGAAGGCCCACTTTTATTTTTTGCATCACTAGCCTATCTACCATACCAAAGTATTTATCAAGCATACTTGTGGCATTTACAATGTGTGCACCCTAAATCAAGTAAAACCATTATATTTGAAGATAGAATGTTGTTATCAGGGTAGGTGCCAAGCCGCCACATCACCACGTCGTTATTCCATTGTGGGTGCTGCAATCTTCTTGGACAAGCTTCCACCTTATTACCGTTGAGAAATCATCAAAATATGTACAAAATTGAAAATGAAAGATATCAAATTTTCATGTCACACTACCTCTTGAGGATCCAATCAACATTTAGCTAGAATACCTAGTGGGAAAAAAACATTCAAAGAAAACAGGAAGTGATTAGTCTCTCAACGCTATCACAATACTCTTTCAGGAAGAATTTGGGCATCTTTAGGCCAACCCACACTCACTCCTAGACAAATGAATGTGCTAGATTGCGGAAGGCCAAGACCTTGAAGTCCGTGATTATTTCTCACACACAGTTTTCATTGAGGATGATAACATCAACTGTGAATTTCAAGTTGCACTTGAGGAACTAGAAGAGGTTATCCTAGGTGGTGATTGGTTGGTTAACACACCTAGTACTTCATTAATGAAAGAAAGCAAACCATCTTCTTGGAAACCCCTGAAACATCCTTCACAACCAGAATAACCCTTACCTGAAAGAGAAATTGTAGAGTCTGAACACATCTTACTAGAGTCAAAATAGCTAAAAGTTCACAAACTTGAAGCTTCATAACCTATGACTGTAGAGTCTAAACACATCTTACCAAGGTCAAAACAACTTAAATCTCAATAACGTGAAGCTTCAAAACCTATGACTCTAGAACCTGAAGCATTCCAATGGATTCCTATAATAGAAATTATCTTTAAAACGAGCTTGGGGCTCGAAACCATTCAATTTCAAATCTATCCTATAGACAACACAATCCCGTAACATGTGAGCTATAGTGTTGTATAGGTGAGACAAGCTTGTAGGCTCATTAATGGATTCTATGGACTGACACTCAAGGCATGCCATGTGTAGGATCTTCTGAATGTACAGTTTATGTGGAGTCTAACCCCTTGAAATGTAAGATTTGTGTGTTAGACTAAGTGCTGCAACCATATTTTATCCTAGAAAGGAATTGGGCTACCTTGGTGTAAGCTATACCGAACTTCATTAGCCAGACATGTGCCATGAAGATTTCTAACAAAGAAGTGGTGGTGCCATTCTCTGGCAATGATGAAATAATACTCAATGCTCTTTATGACCTTGTCCGAAAGAGAGACAAGTGGCTTCTACATCAAGAGCCACTCCAGTTGCTAAAGACCCACCTGATCCTTTGTGACAGATGCTCTAAATCAGCCATATCCCCAAAGAAGTACTTTCCACATCCCCAAAGAAGGAACCAGTCCCAAATCTACATATTTAGAGTCCTTGAACTAAAAATCTCCATAAAGTTGACCATTTCATTTCACTATGTCTTAGAGCAAGGGCAACATCTTTTGAAGGAAGAGCCACCCAAAATCCAACCCAGTTCAAGAACCTCTTCTACAAGTGTCACCAAGGAAGTAGCAATATCTCAACCAAAACCTTGTATAGCCACTCCTAGAAACAATTCCAAATCATCAATGGTGGCACCAATGGTCAAACCCATGCCTAACAAATGAAAATTCTACTACAAGGAAAAATAATTGATCAATATTATCAACAAAAGAAAAGACTCACACCAAGGGATCCTCATCATCAATAGCCCCTCTATTGCTAACTTCACAACCTTTGACCTTAACAACGAATGTTATCATTACAAGGGAAAATCTATCATTATGACCTCATCGACAAAACAACCCCTCTTGCTAAAGTCTCTAAATCTACAAATAACAAAGGAAATAAAATTCACAATTGGATCTAGTAAAATTCAAGAGATAGCCTCAACATTGATAACCCCTCCTCTACTAATGATCCTAGTCTCATCATCAATGTTCCATAATCCATAACTCAAGCCTCACCAACTCGTATCAAAATATGTGCACAACTTCAATTCCAACAAGGAAAGCTTGTCCTCTGCCCCACCAGAAAACCATAAAGATAAAGAATCAAAAGCTGGGTGGAAAAGTGACTGCTTCAACAAACAAGGATTCTATGAGAGTAGCAATCTTGTCTAGATACCTAGTTAAACTAAGCTACATTCATAAAGATACATTCAACGACCCAACAACAAGAAGAAGAAAATTAAGTAATCTCAACCATGGCATTCAAAGCAATTACACAAGAAAATGCTACTAAAGGAAGTGTGGATTCCAAAGATAATACTACAAGTCCAAGGCTATCATGAAGGTGTAAGCTAAGTTTGGATCCCAAAAAGGAAAACTATGCTCCCAACCAAAGAAGAAAAGGTCTACACCAAGCAAGAAGTCCACACCAAAATAGAGAATCTACCAACCAAGGTATCATTCTTGATACCCAAGAATTCATCAAAGATGGGTACCCAAAAACCTACTCTAGGCTCAGGGATACTATGAGGTAAATACCATCATATGGGTGCCTAAAGATGTCAAGATTTATCACGTTTCATTATCAACATCAAGTCAAGGAGCCCAAAATAATTCTATGGTGTAGAGATCAAAGCATAAGCAACCTAGCCACATGGAGAACTCTACTTGCCCACACCAAAAAAGGAATGCAATTAGAGTGGTCCCCATAATATATCATCTACATGAACCCACTCTTTAACTAACAATTGAGGTTGCATAAGCTTCCTACAAAGGTAGAATGCCACAATAACATCCCACAAACAGAATCCAGTACACGATTATCATAATAAGGAGTGCAAAGGTCATTGCCTTTGTCAATAGCCAAAGAATAATACCAAGAAGAAATCAACATAAAGTGTCAAATTGGACTCATGGGTGTCCAAATCTTACCAATTGAATGCTTCAAGGGTCAAATAACAAAGGATAAACAATGATTCCATGAGTTTTCACCACTGTGATTCTCCAAAACACGACCATGATTCTGTCAACCAAAACTCATTGAATAGTCCACAAGTAAAGTGGTGATTAATGATGGTTCTACATTAAAATGGATAAAAAAGTTACATAAGATCACTTCTACAAAGGTTTGTTCAACACCATGATTATGTCACGGTATCATGCCAGGGATTCCACAATCACTCTTGCCAAAAGTTAGTAGAAAGCTAACAAATAGTATGAACAGTGACCCATAAGCATGAAGTAGTATGCCCGAACCTCTACATCAACAAATCCATAAGGTTTGCTTATCACATCATGATTTTGCAATCACACCACATAGGAATCACGCCATAATTTTTGTAGTCATGGGCATGGCTATCACACCAACAAAGCATCACACCAACTTGATCATTTAAAAACACGGTACTGATTCCCCAAATCACGTCCACCAAAAATGCTTCAAGATTCCAATGATAGGTCACTTATTTCTCATGAAAGCTTACTAAATTATCAGAAAAGAAACACTTTCAATGATTTGAAGGTTTTCATCACCACCATGATTTTTGCCACATCATCAAAAATCATGTGAGGATTGCCATGATTGGTTAATTACACTATAGAAACATGGTTTCCAACATGTGTCCACCAAATGCATTCCAATCAAACTAGTTTCTTTCAAATTACACTCCATATGCATATCATATAATCATATATTCTGCTGTATTACTTCTTATTGTGCCATGCGTTTTCTAAGAATCATGCTCGTGATTCCTCAAAATCATACTAACAAATCTTTATCCTAATGTTCAAGTGCATGATATTTTAGCATTCTCTCATCATGTCTGAACTACTAAAGTCATCTCCTCTTAATATTCATACACATTTATTCACTATGATTCTTCTAAGAATCATGCCCATAATTTTTCTTTGTGCATAATCACGCTCATTTAACCATACCAAAATGCATGCCAACCCTATCAAATAGGTGTTTCTGCTCATGGTCGCTCCATATCAATCATCATTAAGTGCAAAAAAAGGTTTTTCATCACCATGATTCTTCAACAATCATGATCGTGATTTCTAACGCATGTAAAATCACGCAGGATAATGTGAGATCCCTCTGCCCCCTCCGCGCACTGAGAATTCTCGGTAGTTGACAGCGGGGCAGGGTTTCTCACTCGGGGCCTCGCCCACGAATGTTCGGGCACCAGACTAGGCTGGTGGTCACTCCGAAAAATCGAAATCGGGAAAATTTCCCATGCCCCCGAAAAGCGGGGACGATTCCACCTTTTCAAATTTCCTTAACGAATTTTTCTAACGAGATCTATTCTAAACTATCCTTCACCTTAATAAACCAGATAGAAGAAAACTATCACTGATATAATTTGATCATCTGAGTAATTTCAACGTTTTTTTCCTGATCAAGATCAGGCAACACAGCCGTTGATCCACTCAATTGAGAAATTTATCAGGAAATTAACTAGCTACTCAAATCCTAGCGTAATCCTAAGATTTTTCAGTTTGATTATTAAAACTCCACTGATTCTAGCCTAACCCCATCCGGCCCATGGGTTAGCCACCACCCTGCCACACTCGAATCGGTAGATCCAAACAAGTACTTACCCACCCATAATTGAAATGCCTTTCTTAACTTTAGCTTTAGAAAACAGATACGCACACACTCCTCTTTAAAACTTTAAATAAAAAAAATCCATTGACAAACAATTTACTGGTTACACATGTCATACTTCAAAATTTCCATTGAGTCTTTGTTTCTCACAAAACAGTATCACTCTGGACTCTCCGTTGAGACCAGCGAGTCAACAACGAGATCCAGTGATATCCAGTGATGATAGATTACAATAACATTGGTCTGTCATACAATATCTTCCTCGACATACGCATGGGTGTCCTCGACACCACGAGCCCGTGCATCGCCTGGTCAAAACCCTCCAGGATCCTCCTTAAGTGTCCTGGCACTTCGCTCAGGGACCGTTGCATCGGCCCTCGCCCATCGTACCGAAAGCGCACCATTTTAACCATACCGAGGCTCGTAAAGGCCTCGGTAGGCTTTGCCACGTGAGCTATCCCTCGAACACGCCCCGCCAGCAGGCTGTTGCAACCGAACTTCCCTTAGATAAACATATATGCCAACTGCTCCATCCAGCATTGTGGCGTAAGACAGTCTTTTAAGAAAACAAGGTTTCTATGCAAGTTTATAGTTTTGATTTTGTTTAAATACCATGAATAAATCTTAAATCCGTATCCCAATACTTCTAGATCCAGGTCTAAATTCCAAAAAGAATTTCTCGAATTCTGTTAACTTGATTCTCAGATCAAAATCAAAAGTCTTAACTAGTTTCAGATTCGGTGGGTGTTTTGAGTGCATTTTTCCTGAACTGATCACATCGTCAATTGACGAAGGGATTAGGTCTTGGTCAATAGTCTGAATCAGAGTTTGGGTCTGGAAAGGTTCTTCCTAAACTATCTTTCTCGAAAGGTACTATTTCAATTTCTCATTTTCTAAATTTTGTTCGACGAATATTTGCTTACAGATTTCTAAAACATGGATTTCTTAAGAGGAATAAAATAATAATTTATATGGATCTCCGACTTCGATAGTTTAATTGAATTTTCTCATTATTACCATCTGAGTGAATATGAAATGGTAGAATTTTCTCACATATTATCTATCTATTCATTTTTCTAATTGTTACGAAAATTAACAGAAGATTAAAGAGAACCCTTATTTAATTATAAAGATTCTATATGCATCTAATTATGCATAAAATCCAATTTTGATGAAAGTCACACTTTTATCATCATAAAAATCATTTATGATGAAAATCACTCTTTTAACATGAAAGAATTTCTTTTATGCATATATTTATGCATACAAATCATTTAAGATGAAAATCACACTTTTAATATAAAAAAATATCTTTTATGCACATGTTTATGCATAAAAATCATTTATGATGAAAATCACACTTGTAATATAAAAAAATATCTTTTATGCATAAAAACCATTTATGATGAAAGTAACACTTTTATAATAAAAAAATAATCTTTTATGCATACTTCTATGCATAAAAATTAAATATGATAAAAGTAACACTTTTATAATAAAAAAATAATCTTTTATGCATACTTCTATGCATGAAAATCAAATATGATAAAAGTAACACTTTTATATAAAAAATAATCTTTTATGCATGAAAATCAATTATGATAAAAGTAACACTTTTATAATAAAAAAATAATCTTTTATGCATACTTCTATGCATGAAAATCAAATATGATAAAAGTAACACTTTTATATTTAAAAAAATATTTTATGCATACTTTTATGTATGAAAATCAATTATGATAAAAGTAACACTTTTATAATAAAAAAATAATCTTTTATGCATACTTTTATGCATAAAAATCAAATATGATAAAAGTAACACTTTTATAATAAAAAATAATCTTTTATGCATACTTCTATGCATGAAAATCAAATATGATAAAAGTAACACTTTTATAATAGAAAAAATAATCTTTTATGCATACTTTTATGCATAAAAATCAATAATAATGAAAGTAATACTTTTATAATAAAACTAAATTTCTTTTATACAAATAATCAAAATGCATCTTCTATGCATGAAAATGACACTTTAGAATATAGATATCATAAGGATTACTCTTTTAGAATAATGATAATACTTATTTCTAAATTTTTGAAAAATTTCGCCATAACCTCCTTTGTATGGCTGACCATTTTTTAATTTTAAGTCTCTAAAATTAATTAGAAATGCATCAAGAGTATTTAAATCATTCTAAAGTAACATTTTTCTACTTATTTAAGAGAAACATTATGAAAAACTTGATTTTATTCATTAATCATTCACCTAGGATAGAGAATGGTTGGATTTACTAGAGAAGAGAGGGGAATGCCTTTTGCAATGAGGCATAACATCATTTGCAATGTAGCGAAGACAAAAAGCATAAAAAACCATAAAAACCATAAAATAAATGAAAAAGAGAAGAATCACCAACTTACTAATGAATTTGAGAGCTTTCCTTTGGCTTGATGGTTTGAGGGTTAAACTCTTGTTTGAGACAAGAGTGGCCACCAATCTTCTAGAAGAAGGAAGGTCAAAAACTAATGAATTATGAATATCATTCACTGTTTTTGGCACTTGGGAGAGACAGGGTAACAGTGCAAAACACTATTGAGTTTCAACAAAGGGGAGGGCTTCTATTTATAGGAAAAAAATGAGCTTCTAACCAAGCCAACTGATTCTAGAATTTTCCAGATCAGTTTGGTCAATTTTTGACCATTTTTAGGTCAGTTTTGCTCCTTTTTGGATCTAGTTGAAAGAGGAGAGAGGAGAGATAAAAATATCCCATTATTTGGGAGTTTAAAACTCATTCAAGCATGTGAAATAGGCGCCTCCTTCACGAGGGAAATTCCCCCATGCAGAGGTATCAAAAATGCATCATTTCACCTAAATATCTCTCTTTTTTAACTATTAACCTTGTCCTTAGTCAACTCTTCATCTTATGTGAGTATTTACTCATTTTTGGGGGATTTTCCTTTTATTCTTCTATTTATCTCCTTCCTACATTTGGATGAATCTTATTGGTCCATAGGAACCTTAATTTAAAATTTCGAAAAAATCTTCACTCCCAGGATAATGCCTCTTGAACAGATTATACTTAATTTCTAATGCACCTTCTGAATTTCTTTGGGAGCTTATTTTAATAAGATGAGATATTTTTCTATCCAAAAATATTTAAAAGTTGAATATTCTCTTTCTAGAATATTTTCTCTCTCTAGGCCAAAACTGGTAGAAACAAGATCTTTTATATTTCTGAAGAGGGATTTGATTACAGGGGAAGATGCTGGACATCTTGAGAGGTTGGGGAGGAATCTTACAGATAAACTCACTCAACTATTCAATCACATGGCCACAGTGTTTTCTCATCATATTTCCATTCCAAGATACCTTTATTTTGAAATTTCGTAGAAGTTTCACCACCACCATTATTTTGAAATTTCGTAGAAGTTTCACCACCACCATTATTCTAAAAATCATGCATGTGGTTCATTAAAGAAGAATAGTCTTCAATAACTGACCAATCATACTTATCTACTACAATCAAAGGAAGCTTAGTGAGTACACTTCAGCTCACCCCACTAGTGGAAACCTCGTTTTATCAACACCTTCAAGATACATCTCTGGATTGGGGGGGACATGGTGGGTGTATGTTTAACCCATGGTACAACCCATCACCTAGAATTCCTTAAAGTTTAGCCTTGTCGACAATAGCCACCAATGATCTCGTCCTCCAAATAGCCTGTGATTCTTACAGTAAATGGCTCCACAGCCTCGTAAGTCGACTAAATCCTTTCAATCCTCTCCAAATGTTTCGATTGTAATAGCTCCAGCTAGAGTTTAAGGATTAAACCTTTTTGTACTTGATAGTTATTAGCTTGACCAATGGTGAAGGAGCACCTAATTATTGTCACAATCGATAAAAATCACATTGGAAGTAAAACACTACAAGATCCTTTACCACCATAGCCTGCAAAGGGACATATTATAATAAAAAAATGTGCATAAAGGGCTTGCTTGTTAGTGCTCCTCTGGACCTCTACCTCTCTTCTTCCATTGTTAATAACAACCATAGAATCCACGCTAACCCCAACTGTGATTGTGTAAAAAAAGAGAAGCAAAAACACACACAATAACCCCCGCCCCAATCAACATCCCATTTACTATTAACCTTTTCATTTACTAACTAGATTCTTCATCCCTCTTAGGATCAAAGCCATGCAAATTTACTTATTAACACCACTAAGCATACATCTAACCCTCCACAAAGTCTTCAATCCAATCACGAGGATATGATCAACATAAAAAAGGGGTGATGTCAACCAATTTTAGGGCTAACAAGGTTGCCACACCAAATTATATGCCAAAGCATGAGTAATCTACATCAAATGTCAAGGATAAACACACTAAACTCATGTACAAACAAGCCATGAAGCAATGGTGTCTAAATCTCAAACTTGGACGGGTGGCATTTCTCGCTTGAAGAGCATGTGGTAGTCAGATAGAATGTGCTCCTTTGTGTTGTAATGCATCATTGTATTATGGGATGAAGTAACGTACAATTAGTATGCCAAATAGAATCTTTGGGCACATGATCGACCACACTTTAAATGTGTGTGTGAACACTTATGGCCATTGTATAAAAGGAAATTTCTCTCATAATGAAAACACTCTCCCATTATGCAATTGAGCTTTCCCTCTTTCTAAACACCTCTCTAATCTTCTCTCTAATTCATTCTAGTGAATGTGTGTGAGTGATTTGAGGCGAGAGGAGGGAGTAGTGTGCCGACAATGCAACACAATAGTGTGGCAAATGCTCATGGGAGAAGGCAAATGAATAGTAAGATACCCATGGTGGTGTTGAGCTTGGAGACCTTAAGGGTTACGAGTTTGGCCATCAGAAAGATCCACCATGACATGTTGAGATGAGTGGTTCCCTTGAAGGTATCTCTTAGCCTTAACACATACATAACCTTCAAACATCTCCCTTCTCTTGCTATCCACTCCTCAAGCTCTCCAACATACATATAAGGCTTTAACTAAGTGGATTAGCTCACTTATTTTACTAGTGATTCAACTCAATGCTTAGCTCTCACATAGTGTCATTGTATGTCCATAATTGATATTGAGCTAGCTATGTGCAACATGTTTTCTACTACTATGGACTTCTAGAGGTCACCTCTTCTTGTTTGAAGCTATAGGTACACTCTGTAGTGCATACACTAGCTTATAAGACCAACACATAAGCTTCCTTTGCTTCAAGCTTGCTACAGTAGCTTCTATTGCATTCTAGACTATTTTAAGAGTTGCCTCTAGCTCCCATTTACTTCAAAAATGCTACCCACCATGAGTATATAGTTCCAATGAAGCTCATACCATAGCTCAATGCAAGCTCGCTCAATGGTGGCACTTGGGTATAAATAGTTGGCTTCTTCTTCAAACTTCAATAATGTATCGAGCTAGAACACAATAGGTTAAAGCTTCCTACTCTCTTTGATGCAATGAGGCTCCTTAACCCGAATTCTCAACCATCTAATGCTTAAGTGGTATTCAATTTCTTGCTTCAAGCTCCCAATGCTTACTAGTTCAAGCTTCCATGAAAAGCTTTAGAAAATCTTATTTTTGCAAAGTTTGGGGAAACAAAACCTTGGCTCCAATATCTTTAAAAACACTTGTAGTTCACAATATTTTGGATAGGGAAACTCACCTATGGTCTTGAGCCTTCATATATGACGAGTCCTTGCATACAATGGAGCTCCTCCTTCACTTCATAGCTTCTATGGAATTTTCTTCTCTTTCACAACTTCAATTCTTCTCAAACCCTAAATGTGAGAGTAACCTTTCTTTGATACCATTATAATAAATTAGATGCAAGACTCATGCACATAGATGGATAGTTCTAGCTCTCACTCTTACTCATACTCACGCATGGGTTGCCATATATCTATATCCATTGTTCTCCACACAAAAACCACACTTAACAAGTGATAAGTTCACACATAACATTACCTAGTGTTAATGTCCACACACTTGGCCACCACTAGACGACAAGGCCATTATTTATCCACACATTGCTAACGCTAAACCATACCACAATGCTCCAAATGTCATCACCCAAATGAACTTGCCATCTCAACACCATTTGAATAGACTGATGACCCCTGGTCGAAGCCATTTTTAGCAATTTTTAGGGTTAAATAGGGTTAATTGTGGTTATTTTAGGTGCATTTCCATAGTATTTGAAAGCATATGTGTGTGGAATGTCATGGTATTTGCATGCATCATGATTGTCGATGTTGTCCATTGGTGTAAGCAATTTGCATGGGAATGGTGACGATTAATATTATTTTGACATAAAGAGGAGGTTGTATGTAAGTGGGTAGAGAGAAGAGAGAGATCGAGGGGAAGAGAACGAGGGTTAGTATAGTTAGGTGGGTACAAATTTGCAGACCTTAATGTGGTTATAGATGAAAAAATTCCAAATTAAAAAATTGGAGGGGTGGGTAGTTTTAGCAACCGTTGGTACCCACCAACTTCTTGAGAGAAAAGAAGAGAGAGAGAGAAAACGGTTCTTTCTCTGGCTGGCGTGGAGAACACGAGGAGGAGGAGGAGGAGGTAAGCCCGTTTTTATTTGTTTGCTGGTTAATTTATCTGTGTGAACTCTGCACGTAAAGATACAGAGAGAGGCGTAAGCACATGAGAGAAGGGCTTGCGTAAGCACATGAGAGATGGGCCTGCGCATTACAGAGGTTGGGCCAACTGTGAAGGCACGTAGGCCTTGTGCTTATAAGGCAGCAGGCTGGCGCACTTAGGTCGCCATGGCATTGCGCCTGGGCTGCCAGCGGAGCACAGAAGGGGTCGAGGCCATTGGAGTGGTTGCCGCCTGTGCATCACAAGGAGAAGGCGAGTTGGCCGCCTGCGCATCACAAGGTGGGGGCTACGTGAAGGCGACAGAGGTTGGCGAGGGAGATGCCAAAACCCACGAAGAGGAAATGGCCGCACCACATGAAGGAGGTGCTGCCATGGCCAGGTAGCCCCGTGTTGAGCCTGCGCATCCGCACGAAGTTGGGCCGGGCACGGATGGAGATGAGCTCCGTGAGGTGGTGGCCAACTACTGTCCCAAACTGGTTGAAATACACAACTACAGTGCAGCGAACAGCTTGGCCCAAAAGATCTATAACTGGAATACTCCGAACATCAAGGTGTTCAGGCGTCTAAATTTTGCACTATCAAAGGAGGACATTGAAGCTGTGGCAAATGCCGAACACATGGCTATAGAAAGAATATTGAAATTAATGAAGTACAAGATTGCCAAGCACAAGCCTAACTCAAATAAAGGCTATAAAGAGAATGCTAAAGAAGAAATGAACAATTCACATAGCAGTGCCCCAGGTCGAAAGCATACCCTTATCACGACCAAAGCGAAACATTGCAAGGGACTTCAGTGATGGAGTGCTTGTAGGTGAGGTGGTGGGCTAGGGCGTCGCCATGCGTTTCATTGGAGAGACACCTTCATGGTGTGAGAGTTTTGCAAGGCCAATGGGGTACCTATGGTGGCTAGCCTATGTAGCTAGGTCGATCGTGCACTTTGCATGGAACAAGGTTGCCAAGGCTTAATGGACATAACCTGGCCGTGAGGTCATGAAGAGGGGACCGGCTTGCAACGAAGGCAAAGGTACCGGGGTGTCAAGTTTCAAACGAGTCACTAACGTGATGGTGTCTTGGCTTAGAGAGGCCGCATGGCTCAGAGGACAGAGCCTAGGCCGTGTCTTGGAGCCGACTGGCATACACATGGGCAAGGTACCATTATGGAGAGCCTAACCGCACTAAGTGGGATGCTCATGAAGAGAGTAAGCACACACCTAGGAGCCACATGGGTGGCGGACTAGTCGTTTGGGCCGTTCAACATTGGAAGGTTATCATGATAGACAGTGAGAGAGAGAAAGAAATATGTGTGTGAATGTGGGAGGTTTCCATGCTCTCATGGTAAAATGAGGAGAGAGAAGGTGGGGAACCATAGCAAGTAGAGGAGACATTGTGTGTGGGTAGAAGAAGAAGGAAAGAAGAGAGAGGGCAATATGACTATGCTATGTGTGTATATGCAAAATAGGACAGAGAGAGAAAGAGATTTGATCACTTTGACATGGTGCATACTTAAAAGTAAAAGCATGAGAGTGTGAGAGAATGTATTAGATTGTATGCGACAAAGGCCAGGGTCACCCTATCGGCCAAATTTTGGCCGGGGTTATCAAGGATATGGAAGTCCTAATACAATTACCCAAGGAACAGTGATTTGTTGGAACTGCCACCAAGAAGGCCACATTGCTGCATATTGCCCGAATGCAAGGGCACACCAAGATTATGTTCCTTTATGCAAGCAATGCAGTGAGGAGGGCCACGAGGAGAAAGATTGCCCTAAAAGTAATGCAAAATTAATAGGGGACAAAGGGAAGCAAATTGTAGATGAGGGTCCAAGTACTTCAACAAATTTAGTGGAAGTAGTCCCTATAGTAGGTGCTAGGAAAGAATCGGCAGACAGAAAATCTAGAAAGGTGACATTTGCTCATAATCATCCAATGGTGGGAGTTGTCACTAGATCCCAGGGGAAAGTGCAAAGGACTGCAGAAAGCTTGCCGAAATCAACCCAATTAGAAGGAGGAAAAGTAAGCGTGCTTAAGGAGGCATCTTTAGAGGAAGTTGCAGAGAGTCAAGAGCCAGTGTGTCGGATGAGCAATCGTCTGATCAACCTCCCATAGCACGCGTAGGAAAAGGCCCTCACTTCCAACTTGGTGTAACACCTTTCCCTGATAGATTAAAAGTACCACGTGCTAAGAAGGTCGGGATAGATGCTAAAGTTGATCCAAAACCTCAATTTGATTTATGGGATATATTGGAACGGTGTGAGGTGTCTATTAGTCTACCTACATTAGCGGAGATCTCTCCAATATGTCGAAAGCCAGATGCATCAACGACTTGCACGTCGACGTTCGCGGGTGAGAAAAGAAGTGACTCCTAAAGAACCTTTGGAAACAGGAGTGCAAGTAATTGATATGTTTATGGATTCTGAGGCTCCGACTATTACGGTAGAAATTGGACATCATCAGGTCATGGCGGTACAGCTAGATGGAGGAGCTGCGGTGAATCTCATGACTGAATACACAATGGAAGAGTTGGGCCTAAAGGGTTTAGAGCCCACAAATATCATGTTGCGAGTAGCAGATCAACGTCGAGTGAAACCATTAGGTCTGCTTCAAGGAGTAAAGACTATAATAACTGGATTGGAGTTTTGCGTTACCTATCTAGTAGTGCGATCGCATTCCTATGGTGCAGCGTTTCCAATCTTGGTAGGACGACCTTGGTTAGTACAAGCTCGATGTGTTCAAAAGTGGCATAAATGGATAATAACCATAGGTCCACGCACGGATAGAGTTCAATTGAGGGTTGTGTCTAAAGAATTCTTGAGGGAGTTCACTAAACCACTTTCTACAACCGAAGAAATGACGGGATATGGAAGTGATACATCCGCGTTGGTGAGGAAGTAGTCCAAGAATGCTTTGCATTAAATAAAGATAAGTATGCTCGTTTTCTTCAAAATGGGTATCAAATGCAAATGGTTGATACGGATGAGCCTATAATGCAAAAGAGAGAGTGCTCTAACTTTGCTTTGGATGTCGGTATGGGAGAATATCGAGTGCATTTTTCTTCGGAGAATGACTCTGACAATGACATTACCGATTGGTTGTCATCACCAGAGGAGTGTGTAGTGGATTGCTTTTGCATGGATACAATCAAGCAGAGGAGAGCGGACGATGGGGATAAAGCAAGGCACCAAGAGCTATATGCCCTTATTGAGAAATTGCAAGAGCAGTTAGAGCTAGAACGAGTTTTTTCTAGTGAATCGATGGACGCATTATTAAGGAAGGTGAAGCTGCTAGAGGAAGATAAGGGACGAGCTGAGATAAAAATTAGACATTTGCAAGATTTGACCTTGCAACTTGAAGAGTGCCGTTATGAAGAAGAAACTTCTTGGAAGCCTTACTTCGAGAAAAAGATCGTGAGATTGGTCGTTGTCGACAAGAACTCAAATATAATGCGAGGTATACTCGAAAGTTGCTCAGAGAATGTGAGAGATATAAGCAAAAAGATAACAAGATTGTAGACCTTAATGTGGTTATAGATGAAAAAATTCCAAATTAAAAAATTGGAGGGGTGGGTAGTTTTAGCAACCGTTGTACCCACCAACTTCTTGAGAGAAAAGAAGAGAGAGAGAGAAAACGGTTCTTTCTCTGGCTGGCGTGGAGAACACGAGGAGGAGGAGGAGGAGGTAAGCCCGTTTTTATTTGTTTGTTGGTTAATTTATGTGTGTGAACTCTGCACGTAAAGATAGAGAGAGAGGCGTAAGCACATGAGAGAAGGGCTTGCGTAAGCACATGAGAGAAGGGCTTGCGTGAGCACATGAGAGATGGGCCTGCGCATTACAGAGGTTGGGCCAACTGTGAAGGCACGTAGGCCTTGTGCTTATAAGGCAGCAGGCTGGCGCACTTAGGTCGCCATGGCATTGCGCCTGGGCTGCCAGCGGAGCACAGAAGGGGTCGAGGCCATTGGAGTGGTTGCCGCCTGCGCATCACAAGGAGAAGGCGAGTTGGCCGCCTGCGCATCACAAGGTGGGGGCTACGTGAAGGCGACAGAGGTTGGCGAGGGAGATGCCAAAACCCACGAAGAGGAAATGGCCGCACCACATGAAGGAGGTGCTGCCATGGCCAAGTAGCCCCGTGTTGAGCCTGCGCATCCGCACGAAGTTGGGCCGGGCACGGATGGAGATGAGCTTCGTGAGGTGGTGGCCAACTACTGTCCCAAACTGGTTGAAATACACAACTACAGTGCAGCGAACAGCTTGGCCCAAAAGATCTATAACTGGAATACTCTGAACATCAAGGTGTTCAGGCGTCTAAATTTTGCACTATCAAAGGAGGACATTGAAGCTGTGGCAAATGCCGAACACATGGCTATAGAAAGAATATTGAAATTAATGAAGTACAAGATTGCCAAGCACAAGCCTAACTCAAATAAAGGCTATAAAGAGAATGCTAAAGAAGAAATGAACAATTCACATAGCAGTGCCCCAGGTCGAAAGCATACCCTTATCACGACCAAAGCGAAACATTGCAAGGGACTTCAGTGATGGAGTGCTTGTAGGTGAGGTGGTGGGCTAGGGAGCCGCCATGCGTTTCATTGGAGAGACACCTTCATGGTGTGAGAGTTTCGCAAGGCCAATGGGGTACCTATGGTGGCTAGCCTATGTAGCTAGGTCGACCGTGCACTTTGCATGGAACAAGGTTGCCAAGGCTTAATGGATATAGCCTGGCCGTGAGGTCATGAAGAGGGGACCGGCTTGCAACGAAGGCAAAGGTACCGGGGTGCCAAGTCTCAAACAAGTCACTAACGTGATGGTGTCTTGGCTTAGAGAGGCCGCATGGCTCAGAGGACAGAGCCTAGGCCGTGTCTTAGAGCCGACTGGCATACACATGGGTAAGGTACCATTATGGAGAGCCTAACCGCACTAAGTGGGATGCTCATGAAGAGAGTAAGCACACACCTAGGAGCCACATGGGTGGCGGACTAGTCGTTTGGGCCGTTCAACATTGGAAGGTTATCATGATAGACAGTGAGAGAGAGAAAGAAATATGTGTGTGAATGTGGGAGGTTTCCATGCTCTCATGGTAAAATGAGGAGAGAGAAGGTGGGGAACCATAGCAAGTAGAGGAGACATTGTGTGTGGGTAGAAGAAGAAGGAAAGAAGAGAGAGGGCAATATGACTATGCTATGTGTGTATATGCAAAATAGGACAGAGAGAGAAAGAGATTTGATCACTTTGACATGGTGCATACTTAAAAGTAAAAGCATGAGAGTGTGAGAGAATGTATTAGATTGTATGCATTATTCTTGTGTTTGTGTTTCAGGAGGAGGAAGAGAAAGAAAGAAGAGAAAGAAAGAAGAAGAAGAAGAGAGTTCATGAGAATAATGAGTAGAGAGAGAGAAGAAAGAAAGAAAGAGCTTTGAAGTGTGAAAGAGAGAGAGTGAAGAGTGGAGTGAAGTGAAGATTAGCCAAATGTTGAATGCAGTGATGCTGTTGCAGATTGACTGAAACGTGGAAGTGTTGGAAATATCGGTTCTTTTTCATTAAATTCTTGGAAACAACTTACACAAAACCATTTTGATATTAAATTTCTTTATTCAGTTTAGAATGGTGAAGTTGTGTCTTGAAGATCTGTTGGGTCGTAGTAGTTTGTTCTTTTCCATTTGTGTGTCTGTGTGGGTGTGTGTAAATAAAACATTGTAAATTATTTCATACAAAAAGATATCTTTTCGGTGTGTGTTTCTAGGATTTAGGCTGTGTGTGGTTGTTATTTAGGACGCATTTACTGTTTTAGTGGGTATTTAGTGCGTTGGACTAGAGAGTAGGAAGGCCAGACATAGACATTGCCTTAGAAATTTGTATGATTAAAATTGTTTTGATACATCATAAAATTTAAATTCATACATCATGTTGCTAATAGAAAATTGTATTAACCAAGGTGCATAATGCTTTGTGAAAGCCTAGAGAACTACTTATAACTTAATGTCCTTGACATCATCACGATTAGGGAAAAAAATTTGACTAAGGAAAAAACCATATGGCCAATGTAGAAACTATGGTAGTGAAGTTAAAGTAGAGTCTACCACCTAAAGTTTTATTGAGTTGAGGGGGAGAAGTTATATCTGGCACCATCCACAAAAGACATGAGTTATAACCGATTTCATGTGTGATCACCTCATTCCCACGTCATTGTTGTTATAACTTGGAAAAACTAGCTATGGTTAGACTAAAAAAATGTAATCTACAATAGTAATATTAGAAGCACTAAATAAAACCTAGGTATGGTTAGACATCTACAATACTAAATATTAGAAGCTTCAAATTGTGCATCTTTCATTTATCAACAAGGTTAGTATTTATCTAGGGCATAAGTTAAAAATTATGTCAAATAGAAACACTACCACCTTACCATTATGTTGTTAAAAAAACACTTATGAAAGTAATAAACATCCCAATGCCAAAAATTTAAGTGTTTACTTAAGATATATAGTCACCAAAAAGAGTAATAAAAGGTGTTGACAACTATGTTAAGGAGGGTATAAAATCTATTTTAATAAATAAACATGTCATGCTCAACAAGTGTTAACCCATTCCTAGGGTTAACAAGAGCTACTACCATTATCTTATATCAAGGAGTCAAGGCATATACACCAAAAATTTATACATTTAAGATACGATGTTGGGGTTAAAGGCCATGTGCTCGGGACCCCATTAACAACCTGTGTAGAGCTAGCTACACGTTACAGCTCATGTACAGCTATATGTACATTTGTAGCATTCATATATAAGAGAGGATAAGGTTTTATTAGGGTACTGAGTACCCACACATTGCATGTTCGTTCTCTCTCTCTCGTACACACATTGCACGGTTCTGCTGCACAGAATTGGTATTAGAGCACCATGGCTTCGGGCCTGTGGTGTGTGCGAACGTAGGCACCGCATTGAGAGCTTCAAAATGGCATGCTGCTTCTCGCAAGGTACGGGACTGCCATAGATATTGGTGGAGGTGGAGCTTTGCCGGAGAGCTTCGTGGAGAAGGAGAAGCTCAAGGGAGCTTGCTAGTGTGGGAATCTTCCCTTATCTACAAGGAGAGAGCCATTCTCGGAAGTGAAGAAAGAAGAAGAAGCTGTTTTGCAGAAGTCCTGCAAAAATGGCAGCTTGATAGCACCTTGGTATTTCAGCCATAACTTTCGTATATTGTGTTAGGTTTGGGAGTTCTAGTGCTCGGATCGAAGAGCACATCAAGCTCTACACACTAGCAAGTTCAAATTTCTTCATTATGGATGCATTATCTATCCATATGAAGTGGTTTCAAGATGACTCCATTTGAAGCTCATTCAACAAGAAATGAGCTGAGAGAGTACTCATTTGGCTTGTATATCAGATTGGAAAGTTGTGGAAGTTTTATGCAAAGCACAGGATTTGCAGGATTTGCAGCACACATGTATGAGAGCTATTCTCTTGGCTCTCGTTGATGCTTTTGGGTGCCATTTGGATGCTTTGATGGTGATTTTGGATGCTTGACAATGGATATTACATGCCATTTTGGTTCATGTTTTGACCGGCTTACAGTGGATGTACTGGTAACAGTTTGATGTGTTGATCACATACCGTTCAGGCACTATATTTGGGGCATGGTTAGACCGTTTTGCCAGCAGTTTGATGCACATTTTGGAGCTGAATTTTTTGCTGAGTTTTCAGCGTTTTGAGGCTGACTTTCAGCCATACAGACAGTGTGTATAGTTGGTACTTCTCATGCATGTTGGTGTGACAGTTGGTCATAGTTCGAGAGGTGTTTGTACTTGGGACTGCTCTTGTGGATGTTTTGGGTGCATTTTGGGGCTGTTATATCACTCATTTTTCAGTGATTGGGAGCTGATATTTCAGCCGTACAAGTTGTGCTTTACATGCACATACATTGTGACAGCTTGGTCATAGGACTACTACCTTTTGGCAGTGTTTACATACAACTAGCTAGCACATTACCATGGAATCTTCATCTACATCCGAGAAGGAGTTGTACAACATCCGTAGGTTTGATGGCATGAACTTTTCCCTGTGGAAGGAGCAGATACAGGATGTCCTTACCTAGAAGAAACAATTGAAGCCCTTGAAGGGGGTAGCAGCGAAGCCCGCAACCATGGATGCGGCTGATTGGGAGGAGTTGGATGCCCTTGCTAGGTCCACTATTCGTTTGATTTAGACCGTGTACTTTACGATCATTGGTGAGAAGACCACAGAGGCAGTGTGGAAGAGGTTGTGCGATACCTATGAGAAAGAGACTTCCGCCAACAAGGTGTATCTTCATGAAGAAAGTGTTTAAGTTACAGCTGTAGGTAGGTGCTTCCATTGCATCGCATCTTAATGATTTAAACATCATCTTCAGTCAGCTTCAGGCACAAAAGCTGAACTTCAATGGGGAGCTTCAGGCTATATTCCTCCTATGCTCATTTCCTGAATCATGGGACACTTATCGCACTGCAGTGAGTAACTCAGCACCAGGTGGAGTGCTGAAATGGGAGGATATTGTTGGCAACTAACTTGTTGAGAAAATTCAGAGGAAGTCAGTTGACCAAGGTAGGTCACATGATGCAGCTCTTACATTGGACAGGGGTAGATCTACCAAGAGGAACAAGTGAGAGACAATGGGAAGTCCAGGGTGAGAAGCAAATCTCGTATCAAACAACAAGCAGGACATCAAGTGTTACTTCTGTGGCAAGAAAGGCCACATGAAGAAGGATTTTCATAAGTGGAAGGCTGAGAAGGGGAAGAACAAGGACAAAGGCAAAGAGGATCGTCTCGCAACAAAGACGGGGAAGGCCAATGAGGCCAATGCCGTGACACATGTAGAGCCAGTGACACATCATACCCTCTCAAGAAGAAAAGTGATGCGTTTGACATTTTTCAGGCATGGCTAACCTATGTAGAGAATCAGTCGAGTAGAAATCTTAAGTGCTTGAGGACTGACAATGGTGGAGAGTATACTTCTCACGAGTTTCAGCGGTTTTGGGAGATGCATGGCATCAAGAGGGATCTCATCTCACCTGAAAACCCTGAACAAAATGGTATAGCCGAGAGGATGAACAGGACCATCAATGAGAGGAGTTGAAGCATGCTATCTAATGCAGGCTTATCGCATGGCTTTTGGGCTGAAGCTATGGACATGGCAGTGCACTTGATTAACAGGTCACCTACTAGTAGGCCGTTGAACTTGAAAGTCTCTGAGGAGGTGTGGACTGGCAAACCACCCTCGTATGAGCATTTGAGAGTATTTGGATGTGAGGCTTTTGTGCAGATCTCTAATCAAAAGAGGAAAAAGCTTGATCCAAAGAGCAAGAAATGTATTTTTCTTGGCTATGGGAGGCCTGGATAGATGGGATACCGCTTATGGGACCCGGAGGCAAAGAAGCTAGTGCATAATAGTGATGTCATCTTCAATGAGGCGAAGATGTATAAGCAGCCAGTACATGATATAGAGTTCAAGAAGATGTATAAGCAGCAAGTACATGATATAGAGTTCAAGAAGGTTATTTTTCATGATGACATGCATACTCCATGTTATGTTGTACGGCAGGTACCGCCAGTTACTCGTGAGGTGGGAGAGGCATAGAAGGATGTGCAACCTCCGATTGTGTAGAAGAATGCAGGAGCTCAGGTTGAGCCATCGTTGAGACGGTCTATGAGAGTCTCATGCCCTCTAGGCAGGTTTCAGCTAGGTGTGGATTACATATAGCTGACAGATTGCGGGGTGAGCCTACATGCTTTAGAGAGGCCATGTCACGAGATGACAAGGTGAAGTGGGAGTTAGCTATGCAATCAGAAATGCACTCACTGATGAAAAATAAGACATGGGATTTGGTGTCTCTACCGCGTGGAAAGCATGCTTTACCATGTAAATGGGTCTACAAGATGAAGTACACAGAGGGTGTGCCTAAGTATAAGGCCCGTTTAGCTGCCAAAGGATTCAAGTAGGAGCAGGGAGTAGATTTTGATGAGATTTTCTCACCAGTGGCGGTGAAGATTACCTTGTGGATAGTGCTTGGCCTGGTTGTGAAGGCGGGCATGGATCTTGTCCAGATGGATGTAAAGACTGCCTTCTTGCATGGTGATTTGCATGAGGAGATAAACATGTTGCAGCCAGAGGGATTCGTGGTGCAGGGAAAGGAGCGCATGGTGTGCAAGCTCCAGAAGAGCCTATATGGTTTGAAGCAAGCACCACCGAAGTGGTATCAGAAGTTTGATGCGTTTATGCAATCACAGGGCTATTGGCGGAGTGATATGGATCACTGCTTGTACACGAAGAAAGCATCAGATGGCAGCCTTCTCATATTGATCCTATATGTGGATGGCATGCTTATTGTCGGAAAGCATACACATGAGGTGGATGCATTGAAGCAGAAACTACATGAGACCTTCGATATGAAGGATTTGGGGGAGACAGGTCATATACTTGGCATGCGAATAAAGAGAGACAGGACGAAGAAGCTTCTTTGGCTGTCTCAAGAGGAGTACATTGGTAAGGTACTTGAGCATTTCAATATGGAGGGGGGGAAGATCATAAGTACTCCGTTGCCTCCACATGTGAAACTAAGCCAAGCAGACAATCCCCAGACGGCAATCCCCAGATGGATGAGGAACGGCGGGCTGAAATAGCCAAGGTTCCATACTCATCGGCATGTGGTTGCTTGATGTATGCCATGGTGGCTACACGTCTAGACATTGCATTTGTAGTGGGAGTGGTCAGTAGGTACATGATAAATCCTAGCAAGAAGCACTGGAAAAAAGTAGTGAAATGTATCATGAGGTATTTGAATGGTACACGAATCTTGTGCATATGCTTCGGGGGAAAGGATTCTTTTGCAGTCCTTGGTTTTGTGGATGCGGATTATGCAGGAAATGTAGACAACATGAGGTCTATGACGGGCTATGTCTTCACTTTCAAAGGAGGAGCAGTATCATGGATGTCTCATTTGCAGGCATGGATTACTTTATCTACCACACTGAGAGGCAAAGTATGTTGCAGCCCACTGAGGCATGCAAGGAAGCCATATGACTTTCTCGTTTAGTGAGAGATTTGGGCATTATAGCAGAGGTTCCACAGTCAAAGTGCCATCGAGTTGGCACGAAATCCTATGTTTCATTAGAAGATGAAGCATATCAATGTGAAGTATCACTTCATCAGGGAAGTACAAGAGGGCAAGCACATCAAGCTTGTCAAGGTTCACACAGATGACAATCCTACATATCGTCTTACGAAGAGCTTATCCTCCAAGCGGTTTGCACATTGTAGGTTGCTCATGGGCATCGGTTGACCCTAGGATGTCCATAGGTCCCTTAGAGAGGTTGTTGGGGTTAATGGCCATGTGCCCGGGACCTCACTGACAATCTGTACCATTCATATATAAGAGAGGATAAGGTTTTATTAGGGTACTGAGTACCCACACATTGCGTGTTTATTCTCTCTCTCTCACACACACATTGCACGGTTCTGTCGCGTAGATATGAAGCAATGGTGTTCAAATCACGAGTGCCCATAATAGTCCTATGGAATACATATGGTGATGTCCACTTCAAGAGCATGTGGTAGTAAGTTAGGATGAAGTCCCAAGTGATGTACTTCATGGATATATTATGAGAGTAGTCATTGTAATAGCATTAGGCCTCTTATGAGCCAAATGTTCCTAACCAACCACAATTTAAGTGAGTGTGAACACTTATGGCCATGTATATATGTGAATATCTCTCATAATACAAGGAACTCTCCCATTGTGCAATAGATTGTTGCTCTTGCTAATATTTCTCTCTAATGCATGCTAGTGAGTGTGTGAGTGAAGTGAAGTGAGGTGAGAGGATGAAAAGATGCAAGGGAGAAGAGAGCTTGAGCTCTTGCAAGTACACACACACACTCACAAACCCTAGAAGAGTACACACAAGGTGAGAGGTTGAAAATTATTCTTTTTCTTCTTCAACACAAGAGGTCTACAAAGGAGATAAAGTGACTAACACACATACTAGAGTATATACAAGCTATCCATAATGTGAACATGCTAAAGTGGAGTGGGTAGGTGTGGACTAGTCAATGTAGTCCAATTGTAGAATCTCTGGCAAAGATATGTTGGTGCCAGACCAAACCTGTCGGTGCTGTAAATGTCGAATGATCATGCAGGTGCCTAAATAGTGTACTGGTAATTGTGTACACAACACAACACAATTGTCGAGACTCACGGGGTTGAAGCATAGTCTATTGACTCTAGAATTCATATACTAGAAAATAAACCATGTCTACATAAATATAGCTTGGGTAGTGGGCTCTAAAGGTTGAGCTTCACATGTGACATCCAAGGTTGAAGTGTTCAGTGCTGCGCTAATCTAAAATCATCAATCAGAATCCATATACTGAAGGAAACTCTGGCCTCATTGTCATGAGCATCAGCCTCTGTGACCTCAACCTACTCATTCTCCTTCTCTTGTTGCTGCTCCCACTCTACAAAAGGATCAGCTTTTGCCATCACCCCCTTTCTCAACGTAGGCAAGTTGGCACCTACAAAAACCAAATCACAGGTTTTTTCTACGCTAAGACGGTTTCTCTTCTTTGATGCAATGTGACTGTAGGAGCTCCATAGTTGCACCAAACAAGAGGAGGTCACAGCCTGGGTGAGAATGTGAATAGCCAACTGTTGTAACTCTAGTCCATTTGATCCAAAATCCTCCCATCACAAAGCTGTCCCAACTTGTGTTCGATCCTCTTGTACATTGGGGCAACCATACATGCCACGAAAAGATCTATACTCTGCAAGTGAGTCTCTTATTTTGCACCTTGCATGAGGCTTTGGCACCAATCTCTCTAAGATAATCCGCCAACCACTGTTCACCTCCCCAATGAAAACATAAATCCACTGGTAGATCTCCTATCTGAGATGCTACATGCCCAATTTGCATCTATGTACCTAGATAGCTCCAATGGTATACTTGTTACATAAAACAATGCATTAACAGTGGCCCTCAAATACCAAAGTGTGTGTCACACGCTGTCAAGATGTGGTTTGCGTGGAACCTGCATAAACTGGCTCTCTAAGCAACAATGTAACTCAAATTTGGCCTGCTGATTGTGACATAGATCAAACTCCCCACAATCTTCCTCTACATAGTGGGGTCCTCCAACACATAACCTGCATTCGCACACTGAGCTTCCCATTTTTATCTAATGGCATTGATATTGGCTTACAACCAGCCATCCCATACTCAGACAACATATCCAATACATACTATCTGTGTGATAGCCAAAGACCATCAGGTGTGCGAATGACCTCAATGCCCAAAAAGTAGCGCAGATCTCAAGAATCCTTCATGTCAAACTTCCTGTTGAGAAGACTTTTCACATGCTCAATCTCTTCCAAGTTGTCACCCTCAACAATAAGATCATCTACATAGATGGTGATGATCACAATACCCTTGTCACTTTTGCACACATACAAAGAGTGATATGCATCTGCCATATGAAACCCAATAGTGATAAGATACTCAGCAATCTTGTAATGCCATGCTTGTGGAGCTTGCTTCAGCCCATACAAGGCCTTACGAAGCTTACATACATACTTTGGGTGACCTTTATCCTCAAAACCAGGTGGTTGATCCATATACACTTCTTCTTGCAAGTCACCATGCAAGAACACATTTTCTATATCCATCTCATATAAAAACCAATCTTCAGTTGCAGCCCACCGCAATCATAGCTCTCACAGTTGCCATCTTTGCAACTGAGGAAAACATCTCCTCATAATCAATCCCATGTGTCTACGCATATCCTTTGGCTACCAATCTAGCCTTGTACCTGCTTATGCTACCAACATTGTTATGTTTCACCTTATACACCCACTTACATGCAATAGCTTTCTTTCCTTTAGGAAATGGCACCAAATCCCAAGTCTCATTTCCATACCATGCATCCATCTCCTCATCCATAGCTTTCTCCCAATACACATTTCTAATAGCCTTATCAAAACATATGGGCTCTAGAACCTACACAACTTTTTTCATGTAAGCATAGTGATGTGCCACATAACCATCGTAAGTCAACCTCTACATAGGGTTTTTGACTCTTCCATATCTTTTTAACTTTGCATTCATGGACTCCAAATCCGTCTTTACTCTAACAGACCTCATTTTTCTAGAATCCCAAGCTCCTCATCATGGCTTATCTCCAAGCCACTAGACTCTCCATCAACAAGAGAATGCCCTCTAGAAATATCAAGCATACCAAGGGGCTCAACTACTTTCTCCTTGCCTTTATGTGATGTACCTACATTTCCAGGATTGGTATTATGACGCAACCTGCCACTCCATGGTGTATCAACAGAACCGCTCGATGAGGACTCTCCTAGTCCACTCAATGACTTGATTTCTGATTTGCATTCTGTGCAACCACATCTCCACTTACATCAGTCCCAACATCTTTTTCAGTAGCATACTAGCTACTCATGTCATCAAATACAACATTCTTGCTTACCCTCAATTCACGTGTAGCAGGATTATAACATCTATATCCCTTTTGCTCAAGGGAATACCCAATAAACACACATTTTTATGCCTTTGGATCTAGCTTAGTACGTAACTCATTTGGCATATGCACACATGCAATACATCTAGAAACTTTCAAGTGAGACAAATTAGGTTTCTTGGCAGTAAACTTCTCCTCTAGCATTACATCATGTATGGCTGTAGTAGGAGTCCTATTCATGATATAAACTATTGTAGAAATAGCCTGAGACCAATAGCTATGTGGCATATTCTTCTCTTCCATCAATGCTCGCTCAATCTCAGCAATGTGCCTATTTTTCCACTCAGCGATTCCATTTTGCTCTGCGGAGTGTATCTACATGTAAATTGTCTCTAAATGTCATTCTTCTACAAGAAATCAGAGAACTCATTGGAGAAGTACTCTTTCCCTCCATCTGACCTTATGCACTTCACATGCTTCCCTATTTGCTTTTCAGGCACCATCACTCTAAAATTCTAAAAATGAGTAAATACTTTATTCTTCTTTTTCATGAAAAACACCCACAATTTTCTCGTTTGGTCATCCATGAATGTTACATAATACCTGCAGTCATCCATGGATGTAGCTTTTGTAGGACTCCATACATCTAAATGCACAACATCTAGTATATTTCTGCTCACATTTCGGTCATGTGGAAATACGTGATTTGTTTTCTGTCCAAATTTACATGCTTCACATACTTTTTGCATACCTTCAACCTTAAAATTAGGCATCCTTGTCACAATTTCTTGAGTCTACAGAGACTTCATTCTTTGCACATTTACATGCCCAATTCTCTTATGTCAAATGTCTATATCTGCAACAACTCTTGAACCATTTGTTGCAAACATTGCAGCACTCACTTCATGCATATTTACATTCAGTGTAAACGTTATGTCCACTATGTTTCCTTTTGCAATCAACATGCACTTATTTTTAAAGTCTTTTACATAACAACCATCAAGGTTAAACTGGACCTACAAACCATGCTCAATCATTTGGCCCATAGAAACCAGATTCTTTGTAATGTTCAAAACTTGAAGTACATTTGCAAGGTACTTCACCTTACCATCATGCATAGACAATGGCACATCTCCAACATGGGAAATCGGATGGGCAGTATCATCCCCTGTTTCAACAAAACCTAGTCTTTCAAGACTCTTCATTTCTTTGAATCACTCACCATGACTTGTGTGGTTTGAAGCACCTGAATCAACATACATACATCATCCTTACATGCTGCTACATCATTTCTAGACACAGCATTAACTACATGTTGCATGAAAAATAACCTCTCATTATCCTCATTATTTTTGCTAGAGGACACAGTTATTTTGTTGCACTTTTTCATTTCGCATGTCATTCTACTTCTTATAGCAATGTGTCTGCACATGTCCATGCTTACCACAATAAACACAACCTCGTATATCATTATTCTACCTTTGTCAATTACCAGCGACCTCTTTAACTCCCCCTGCCTCTATACTGGCCTCTTCCACTTGAGTGTTGCTGTTGTTTGCTGACCATAATTCTAATTACCTATTCATCCACCACCTTGGCTAGGGCCAGGGCCTCTACCTCGTCCTCTGCCTGAACTTGTGTAGGCATGTTGCTTCGAACTGCCTTTGCTTTGTGAAGGCTGGTCTTCACTCAAACTCTTTTCTTCAATGATCAGCATTGACTAACAAATCTATAAAGTTGGGAATAATTTTCCGAGTCTGAAAAAACATCTTGAATGCCTTGTATTGTGGCTCGAGTCCACATAGACATACTCCCATCATCACACCAACAGAAACACCAATAGATGCAAGGGATTCCACAATGACCTTGATCTTCAAGGTATAATCATTCACAAACATGTTTGTCTTCTCACATTATGAAGCTCATTCTTCAACTGAATCTTTCGTGCCTTGGTGTTAGTTTCATATAGCTTTACCAAGGTGTCCCATGCCTCCTTGGGTGACTTGGCATCTTGTATATGCATGATCATGGTGTCATGTATGTTAATAGAAAGCCAATACATGACTTTCCTTGTTCCTTGATTCCAATTCTTGTATTCTTTTATATCTACAGATAGTTGAATTAATCTCTGGTATCTCTGGTGCCTCCTCATGTTCACCTTCAATCAATGTAGTCCCAATAACCTTTTTTCATCAGAAAATTTTTCAATCTAAACCTCCAAGCATGGAAATTGTTCTTGTCAAGCTTCTTTATAATAATCTGGTTAATTCCATCATTTGACATCTTGTCTACAACACAAACTCACCAAAAACAAAACTCTTTTTTGACCTGCACAAATTGATGTATTCTTTGCATAGAGGTACTATGTTACACCCACCCAAATTGCCACAACCAGTGACCTCAATGACAACTGTAAGTTCTCTTTGCAGTACACACAGTGTCTACACAACCAATTGCTCTTCCTGTAGCTCTTCTTGTAGTACCAAGAATAGAATTCTATAGAGAATAAAAACTTATTCGTAGAGTGACCGTGTGAAGAGTGATACCTGAATCTATTTGCGAGCCCCAGTTTCTAGAAACATTGCACAGATTCCATCTCGGGTCGAGGATGCCACTCGGCCCTGTGAAATAGCTTCTTCTCTCCTCAAGAGATCGGTAGGTCAATTGGAGATGATGGAAGATTCTAATATGCTATGTCCAGCTTCGTCGGGTCCAATATAACAAACTGACTTCTATGCAGTGAACGCCTATGAACTGAAAAACGTTGACGTGCCCAAAAACGTGTCCAAAAATATTGACGTGCCCAAAAAATATTTTCGGCATGAAAAATTCTATTAGAATAACATTATAGTTGCTCTTAAGTTCTTCTCATGTGAAGAAATCCCCTTAATCAGAGTTTGTTCGTCGGTGCCTCCAGAACATCTCCTTACAAGGGTGTAGTAGAGCCAACATAAAGGGGGAAGAGTAGATGAAGCTCTTACCCTCGTACCGCTTCCTGTGCTTCTCTTGCTTGCTGCTCAAGTCCTTAGCATGAACCAGGCTCTTATACCATGAAAAGATGCAGGGGAGAAGAGATCTTGAGCTCTTGCAAGCACACACACTCACAAACCCTAGAAGAGAACACGGAAGGTGAGAGGCTGAAAATTGTTCTTCTACAAAGGAGATAAAGTTACTGACACACATACTAGTGTATATACAAGGTGTCCATAATGTGAACACATTAAAGTGGAGTGGACTAGTCAGTGTAGTCTAACTGTAGAATCTCTGGTGAAGATATGTCGGTGCCAGCCACTAAAAACACCAGTGATGTAAATGTCGAACGATCGCGCAAGTGCCTCTTAAGTGTCAGCTCATGTTGAGCTTGACATCTCAACAGAGGAGGGACGAGTACACATAGTGCAACACGGAGTTGTGACAATGTCGCACGAGACGCGGTGGAATTACTTCTCAAGGAGTTGTGGAGGTTGGAGACCTCAAGGGTTACGAGCTTGGCCATTGGATATATCCTCACAATAGTTGCGGTTCACTAGGTAATCTCTTGTTTCTTCATGCTCTATCCAATTATGTGCTCAATGGTGTGAATTAATTAGTGATTAATAATTAATTAGAGCCCTTGATTAGTCACAAAGAGAAAAAGATTAGTGAAAGGATTAATCTTTGATTAATTATTAAGCACCTTTTTCCATAACTCATTAAGGCTAATGAGCAATGAATGAAAAGATGCCAATGAGTTGTCAAATTGTCCATTTTGGGGGTAATTTATGAAGAGTGTTGTAAGATTCCTCCCTAGCCCCTCAAGATGTCCAGTTTCTTCCCCTGTAATCAATCTCCTTTTCAGAATAATAAAAGATCTTGTTTCTACCTATTTTGGCCTAAAGAGAGAAAATATTCTAGAGAGAGGTAATTTAGTTTTTAGATGTCTTTGGATGGAAAAATATCCCTTATTATTAAAATAAATTCCCCCGAAACAGAAGCTTAAAAAGAAATTCCTAAGGTGCATTAGAAATAAATTATAATGTGCACAAAAGACCTTAGCGCCTAAGGGTCCCTGTTTTCAGAAAATTTTGGATTAAGGTCCAAACAAAGGTTTGATAGGCCAATGAGATTAATCCAAATGTAGGGAGGAGATACAATGAAGAATAAAAGAAAAACCCCCCCAAAATGAGTAAATACTCACATAAGATGAAGAGTGGACTAAGGACCAAAGAAAAGAATTAAAAAATTAAATTTTGACACCTCCGTGTGGGGATCTCCCCTCATGAAAGAGGCTCCTTTTTCTCATCATTACTCCCAATTTTTAATCAATAAAATGAGATATTTTTATCTCTCCTCTCTCTTGTTTCAAATCTAGATCCAAAAAGTAAGATGAACTGACCCAAAAATGGTAAAAAATTGACCAAACTGATTTGGAAAATTCTAGAATCAGTTTGCTTGGTTAGAGGCTCAATTTTTCCTATAAATAGAAGCCTTCCCCTTTTGTAAAAGCTTAATGGTGTTTATGCACTGTTACTCTACTCCTGTTGTCCTGAGCCATCTACATTGAACTTTTTAATAATTCAATTGTTTTTGGCCTAATCCTCTCCAAAGTGAATTGGTGGCCACTATTGCTTCAAACAAGAGTAGAACCCTCAATCCCTCAAGCCAAAGGAGAGCTTACAAGCTCCATGTAAGCTAATTTTCTTACTTTGTTTACAAATTTTAATGAAAAATCTATGGTTTTCTTAATTTTTATGTTTTACAAATGATTGAATTAAATTCAAATGCTATGCCTTTGATGAAAAGGCCACCCCCTTCTCTTCTTTACATTCCAACCTTTCTTAATCTTAGAAAGATTAAGTGATTAATTAAACTCTTCTTATTGTTTACTCTCTTGAATTTAGAAAATTATGTAGATTAGAGTTTTATAATTCTAAATTGGGTTAATTAAGTTAAGTGAAAAAAGATAAAAATGAGAAATGGTTAGCATACAAAGGAGGTTATGGTAAAATTTTTTAAAATTTTGTGAAAAAGAAAGTTTATTTTTATGTTATTCCAAAAGAGTAATTCCCACCATTTATTGCATCTAAAAGAAATATTCTAATTACTCCATGTACATATTCACCTATGAATATGCATGGATATCACTGATATTAATTATTAAATTTGATTTCTATGCATAGAAAGATGCATAATGGAAATTTTATTATTATAAAAGTGTTATTCTTATTAAATTTGATTTCTATTCATTTTAAGATGCATAATGAAATTTTTTTTATTATAAAAGTGTTATTTTTATTAAATTTGATTTCTATGCATAGAAAGATGCATAAAGGAAATTTTTTAATTGTAAAAGTGTTATTCTTAATAAAATTAATTTCTATGCATAGAAAGATGCATAAAGGAATTTTTTTAATTACAAAAGTGTTATTCTTATTAAATTTGATTTCTATGCAAGTGTTATTCTTATTAAAATTGATTTCTATGCATAGAAAGGTGCAAAAAGGAAATTTTTTAATTATAAAAGTGTTATTCTTTATTAAATTTAATTTCTATGCATAGAAAGATGCATAAAGGAATTTTTTATTACAAAAGTGTTATTCTTATTAAATTTGATTTCTATGCATGGAAAGATGCATAAAGGAATTTTTTTATTACAAAAGTGTTATTCTTATTAAATTTGATTTTTATGCATAGAAAGATGCATAAAGGAATTTGTTTTATTTTAAAAGTGTTACTCCCATTAAATTTGATTTTATGCATAGAAAGATGCATAAAGGAATCTGTTTTATTTTAAAAGTGTTACTCCCATTAAATTTGATTTTATGCATAAAAGGATTTTTTTAAATATAAAAGTGTTATTTCCATTGAAGTTGATTTTTATGCATAAATAGATGCATAAAGAATTTTTATATCAAAATTAGAATTCTCTTAAATTCTATGTTTAAATTCTATGAGTATTTGATAAATTAATAATTAAATACTCTAAGAGAAAAATTTCTATCGTTTTATACTCACACGGATTATAAAAAGAAAATTTATGAAATCTATCGAGATCGAAATATTCAGATAAATGATTGATTTATTCCTCATTGGAATTCGTAAACTAATTTAGAAATCAGTTAAGTGAATATTCAAAGAAATAAATTCAGTAAAATAGTAACTGAATTATCAAAAATTTTCAAGAAAGATAGTTCACGAAAAATCTTATTTGACTCGAACCTTGAATCAAACTATGACCAAGACCAAACTCTTTCGTCAGTTTCGAGGAAAGAAGGTGTGACCAGTTTAGAAAAAAAATATACTCAAAACTCCTGCCAAATTTGAAACTAGGTTTGAGACCGTTCGAATTGATCTGTGGATCAAGGTTATAGAATTCGAGGAGTTCTAGAATGAAATTCAGAATTCTGATCAAGGAGTTTTGGGGATACTGATTCAAGAAATACTCCTTGTATTCAAAAGAAAATCAAACTAAAAACTTGCATAGAAACCTTGTTTTCTTAAAGGATTGTCTTACGCCAGAATGCTGGAAGGAGCATTTGGTATATGTTTTTCTAAGGGAAGTTTGTTTTGTAATAGCTGGTGGGGAGTGTTCAAAGGACAGCTTACACGACAAAGCGTTGACCAGCCTCGGTATGGTTGAAAAATGGTGCGCTTCTGGTACGATGGGCGAGGACTGACGAAGCGGTCCCTGAGTGAAGTGCCAGTACACCTAAGGAGGATCCTGGAGGGTTTTGACCAGGAGATGCACGAGCTTGCGATTCCTATGACACCCATGCATATGTTGTGGAAGATTTGTATGATGGATGAAATAATTATTGTAATCTGTTACTGGATCGCATTGCTGACCAGTTGGTCCTCAACGGAGAGTCGAGAGTGATACTATTTTTTGAGAAACAAGGGATTGGATGGAATTTTTGAGTTATGATATCTGTAATAACCAATAACTGTTTGTCAATGGATTATTTTATATGTTAAAGCTTTAAAGATGAGTGTGTGTGTGTATCTTTATTCGAAAGCAAAAGTTAAGAAAGGCATTCAATTATGGGTGGGTGAGTAATTGTCTGGTTCTACTGATTCCAGTGGTGGTTGGGTGTGGTGGCTAACCCATGGGCCTATTAAGAGACTAAGGTTGAGTAGAAGGGTGAGAGAAGGGTGTGAGTGTGAATGGACTTGAGGTCCACTTGTTCACCTATTTAAAGGTGAGGCCATGAGGCATTTTGCATGAGAGCAAAGCCTAGTTGTATGCATAAGCAACTTAATAAGCAAGAGTTCTTTCTTGTATTTTGTGAGTCCCTCTCCTCCACACACTTGATCTAGCATGAGCACCACGTTTTCTCATCATGGTATCTAGAGCTTTGGTGAGTTCAAACTTTGTGGTGTAGAGAATAGGTCAAATTTATCCATTTTTTCCTCATCTTCCTTGTGTGGAGCTCAACCCTCTCATGGTTGAGGAGCTATAGCAGCTTGTAGAGTGGGGATATTTCTCTGAGAAATCAACTAAGGAGTTGTAGAGTAGGCCGAGGCGCATCATTTCGTACAGCTAATGAGCTCTATACTTCTCTTTCCGACGCGGCATTGCCCACGAACCAAAACGGCGCCCAATTCTTGGGATTAACTGGTTGGTATAGAATTTTTAAACCTAAGTATGCTCTCATAGCTTCCCCCTGACTAATCTTCTCAAGAAGAATACCCTGTTTCAATGGTCTGCCAGGTGTCAACGCTTTTGAAAAGCTGAAGACTGCCTTGGTAACCAATCCCGTTCTAAAGGTGCCAAATTTCTCTCTACCCTTTGAGGTAGTAACTGATGCCAGTGGTTTTGCCCTGGGAGGTGCGCTCATGCAGGAAGGTCATGCAGTGGCATATGAATCCCGAAAACTCAGAACACATGAGAGAAATTATGTTGTCCATGACCTGGAGCTACTTTCACTAGTCTATGCCCTGAAGTTACGGAGACATTACCTACTGGGTCAAAGTTTCACTTTGATGACAGATCATTAGAGCTTAAAGTGGATCTTCACTCAGAAGGATCTCAACATGCGCCAAAGAAGGTGGATGCAGACCCTGTAGGAATTTGATTTTGAAATCAAGTATCGCCCAGGCAAAGAAAATGTGGTAGCAGATGCCCTCAGTACAAAAGCCTCCTTGCTTGCCAAAGAAGGTGGATGCAGACCCTGCAGGAATTTGATTTTGAAATCAAGTATCGCCCACGCAAAGAAAATGTGGTAGCAGATGCCCTCAATATAAAAGCCTCCTTGCTTGCAATCGCAATTGTGTAGATTAGAGTTCTATAATTCTAAAATGGGTTAATTAAGTTAAGTGAAGAAAAATAAAAATGAGAAATGGTCAGCCATACAAAGAAGGTTATAGCAAAATTTTCTAGAATTTTGTGAAAAAGAAAGTTTGTTTTTATGTTATTCCAAAAGAGTAATTCCAAAAGAAAGTTTGTTTTTATGTTATTCCAAAAGAGTTATTCCCACCATTTTTTGCATCTAAAAGAAATATTCTAATTACTCCATGTACATATTCACCTACATATATGCATGGATATCACTGATATTAATTATTAAATTTGATTTCTATGCATAGAAAGATGCATAATGGA
The DNA here is from genome assembly GCF_041138505.1 of Cibotium barometz. Taxonomy (NCBI): domain Eukaryota; kingdom Viridiplantae; phylum Streptophyta; class Polypodiopsida; order Cyatheales; family Cibotiaceae; genus Cibotium; species Cibotium barometz. Next base: position 24,303,798 of record NC_141093.1, read on the forward strand.
ATTTTTTATTATATAAAAGTGTTATTCTTATTAAATTTGATTTCTATGCATAGAAGATGCAAAAAGGATTTTTTTTATTATAAAAGTGTTATTCTTATTAAAATTAATTTCTATGCATAGAAAGATGCATAAAGGAATTTTTTTATTACAAAAGTGTTATTCTTATGAAATTTGATTACTATGCGTGGAAAGATGCATAAAGGATTTTTTTTAATTACAAAAGTGTTATTCTTATTAAATTTGATTTCTATGCATAGAACGATGCATAAAAGAATTTTTTTTATTACAGTAGTGTTATTCTTATTAAATTTGATTTTTATGCATAGAAAGATGCATAAAGGAATTTGTTTTATTTTAAAATTATTATTCTTATTAAATTTGATTTTATGCATAAATAGAGGCATAAAAGGATTTTTTTATATAAAAGTGTTATTCCCATTGAAGTTGATTTTTATGCATAAAGATTTTTTATATCAAAATTAGAATTCTCTTAAATTCTATGTTTAAATTCTATGAGTATTTGATATATGAATAATTAAATACTCTAAGAGAGAAATGTCTATCGTTTTATATTCACACGGATTGTAAAAAGAAAATTCAAGAAATCTATGGAGATCGAAATATTCAGATAAATGATTAATTTATTCCTCATTGGAATTTGTAACTAATTTAGAAATCAGTTAAGTGAATATTCAAAGAAAGAAATTCAGTAAAATAGTAACTGAATTATCAAACCTTTTCGAGAAAGGTAGTTCAAGAAAAATCTTATCCGACTTAAACCTTGAATCAGACTATGACCAAGACCAATGACCAAGACCAAACTCTTTCGTCTTTTGAGGAAAGAAGGTGTGACCAGTTTAGAAAAAACATACACTCAAAACTCCCGCCAAATCTAAAACTAAGTTTGAGACCCTTCGAATTGATCTATGGATCAAGGTTATAGAATTCGAGGAATTCTAGTATGGAATTCAGAATTCCGATCAAGAAGTTTTGGGGATACTAATTCAAGAAATACTCCTTGTATTCAAAAGAAAATCAAATTGAAAACTTGCATAATAGAAACCCTGTTTTCTTAAAGGATTGTCTTACGGAGGGAGCATTTGGTATATGCTTTTCTAAGGGAAGTTCGTTTTGCAACAGCTGGCGGGGAGTGTTCAAAGGACGGCTCACACGGCAAAGCCTGCCCACGTCTTGACTAGCCTCGGTATGTGACTATAGCCTTCCAAGCACACAAAATTACAGCAGATCCGGGCTTAAGCATGCAAAATATATGCATTGGGGTGCCCCATAGCCATGAAAGCTACAAGAAACACTCAAGATACACTCAAGAATGGCACACACACACTCTCTCTCTCTCTAAGAAACCATAGCCTTACACACACAAAGAAACCCTAAACCTAGGTTATATTAGGGCACACATAAGATAGGCATGAAATCATCCTCTTCTTCATCCTCACCTTCTCCCTCCATAGCTAGAAAGAATTAGCACACAGAGAAGCAAGAACCAAGAAAGAGAGTTTGTGCCAAATTCAAGAGAGTTGAAAAGAAGTCGTGCATGGGTTGATAAAGGAAAAGTTGGTTGCAACTTCCCACACCTCCCAAGATCACACGTCCTCCCTCTTTCCTCTTTTCTTTATTCAAATTTTAAAAACATTACATACTTTTAGACCTTAGGTTATGGCTTCAAATGTGTACAAGGACTATGGCTTGACTTATCAACACAAGAGAGAGTTTATATGCTTTGGCTTGTGATATGCGGACCCGCTAAATTGCCAAGCATTTACAAAGTTGGACATGCGTACAAATTATATGGCAACAAGTGTATGTCTAGGCTTGGATACAAAATAAACATGGGATAACATCATTCTTATTTGAGAAAAGCTGCATCTTCTTAGCCTATTTGATGTCAAAATTGGAGGCTATCATTCCTCCCACACTTAGCTTGTGAGCTCCTGCGAACAAAATATCAATGAAATTTCTCCCTTTTCACATACTTAATCTCTCTTTAAAAAAAAACTCCTCAAACTTCATCACACCTCTTCAAACTCCTCACTTACTCTCCTACACTTACTCCATACTCCACCAAACATAGAATGAGGTGAAAAATCATCAACACATCCCCCACAAAAACCCACAAACATCCTATGGAAATAATAATAACTCCTAACTTCAAACACCAAAATAATCCCCATCAAAAGATCATAGTTTCATAGCTCTCCCTCACTCAAAATCTGCATGAATATCTGCCACCCTTTTGCTTCTCCCTTTGCAGCATAACTAATCACACCATAACTCAGCATTTCCAGCCACACTATACTCCGAAAGGTAAGGTTGAATTTCAGCTTCGAAAGAATGTGCGTGTGAACATCCGCTTGTAGGAGACCATTTACACCTTGTAAAGCTTTATTAAATTAAGGTTATTAAAACCTTATCTTCCGTGGCTCTGCAACTCGGCCTCCAAAAAAAATTAAATGCTGCCAGCACACACCTGCAGGGATCGTCTCGCTTGCACAAGAAACTGACGGTGATGCAAAAGGCGTCGGCTTCTTGCTTGGCTAGCTCTGCATAATTCGCTCCATTCACAGAACCGCTGATGTTGCTTCCTGCTCTTCGATCTCTTCCCTCCTGCTCTAGCGCCCCACAGTAGAGAGCATGGCTCTTTCCTCTCTCGTACGCTACTGCTCTCCTCCTATCTGCAGCAAGGCGACTGGCAGCCCTCTTCTGTGCCTTCTTCATCTCCTGCTCACTTCTTCTGAGTGCAAGCTAGCGACCTCTTCACGATCTCCTTCACGGTGTTCAACAATTGTAGCGCTCAGGTTTTCTTCCCCATCTACGGCAGCAGCGCGTTTCATCTTCTCTCTGGATCTCTGCTCCCTTCGAATTGTTCCAGATGCACAACACACAATAGCAACATCTACTCTCCTCTCTCGATCTGCAGCACTAAATCTCTTTCTTTTTTCCTTCTCTCAATTCCCTGCCTGTTGTGACAGAGTAGCACTAGCATCCTCTTCTCCTCCCGACCTCTCACAGATTCTACAGCAGCACACACCTGCAACCCTCATCTTCTCCTTTCGATTTGCTACCTCTGCATACCACAACAGTAGCGCCACCAATTCGGTCTCTTTCTCCTCTCTGCGCCTGCCATCTGTAGCACGCGTTCACTTCACCTTCTCCCTCGACTTGCAACCTTGCACAAGCGCTTCATAATCAAGAAATTCCCGTCTCGTCTCTCCAGTGGCACCGCCAGCACCACCCATCCTCTTTCGATTTCTCTATCTGTTTGGTGTCTGACATCATCTTCATCTTCCTCGAACTCACCATCACCACCGACTTGTTGAAGGCACTTCTTTTTGCAGATTCTAAGACTAGCCCCTCTCGGCGAACGCACCAAATGACTTTAGCCTTCCAAGCACACAAAATTACAGCAGATCCGGGCTTAAGCATGCAAAATATACGCATTGGGGTGTCCCATAGCCATGAAAGCTACAAGAAACACTCAAGATACACTCAAGAATGGCACACACACTCTCTCTCTCTCTCTAAGAAACCATAGCCTTGCACACACAAAGAAACCCTAAACCTAGGTTATATAAGGGCACACATAAGATAGGCATGAAATCATCCTCTTCTTCATCCTCACCTTCTCCCTCCATAGCTAGAAAGAATTAGCACACAGAGAAGCAAGAACCAAGAAAGAGAGTTTGTGCCAAATTCAAGAGAGTTGAAAAGAAGTCGTGCATGGGTTGATAAAGGAAAAGTTGGTTGCAACTTCCCACACCTCCCAAGATCACACGTCCTCCCTCTTTCCTCTTTTCTTTATTCAAATTTAAAAAACATTACATACTTTTAGACCTTGGTTATGGCTTCAAATGTGTACAAGGACTATGGCTTGACTTATCAACACAAGAGATTGTTTGTATGCTTTGGGCTTGTGATATGCGGACCCGCTAAATTGCCAAGCATTTACAAAGTTGGACATGCGTACAAATTATATGGCAACAAGTGTATGTCTAGGCTTGGATACAAAATAAACATGGGATAACATCATTCTTATTTGAGAAAAGCTGCATCTTCTTAGCCTATTTGATGTCAAAATTGGAGGCTATCATTCCTCCCACACTTAGCTTGTGAGCTCCCGCGAACAAAATATCAATGAAATTTCTCCCTTTTCACATAATCTCTCTTTCAAAAAAAACTCAAACTTCATCACACCTCTTCAAACTCCTCACTTACTCTCCTACACTTACTCCATACTCCACCAAACATAGAATGAGGTGAAAAATCATCAACACATCCCCCACAAAAACCCACAAACATCCTATGGAAATAATAATAACTCCTAAATTCAAACACCAAAATAATCCCCATCAAAAGATCATAGTTTCATAGCTCTCCCTCACTCAAAATCTGCATGAATATCTGCCACCCTTTTGCTTCTCCCTTTGCAGCATAACTAATCACACCATAACTCAGCATTTCCAGCCACACTATACTCCGAAAGGTAAGGTTGAATTTCAGCTTCGAAAGAATGTGCGTGTGAACATCCGCTTGTAGGAGACCATTTACACCTTGTAAAGCTTTATTAAATTAAGGTTATTAAAACCTTATCTTCCGTGGCTCTGCAACTCGGCCTCCAAAAAAAATTAAATGCTGCCAGCACACACCTGCAGGGATCGTCTCGCTTGCACAAGAAACTGACGGTGATGCAAAAGGCGTCGGCTTCTTGCTTGGCTAGCTCTGCATAATTCGCTCCATTCACAGAACCGCTGATGTTGCTTCCTGCTCTTCGATCTCTTCCCTCCTGCTCTAGCGCCCCACAGTAGAGAGCATGGCTCTTTCCTCTCTCGTACGCTACTGCTCTCCTCCTATCTGCAGCAAGGCGACTGGCAGCCCTCTTCTGTGCCTTCTTCATCTCCTGCTCACTTCTTCTGAGTGCAAGCTAGCGACCTCTTCACGATCTCCTTCACGGTGTTCAACAATTGTAGCGCTCAGGTTTTCTTCCCCATCTACGGCAGCAGCGCGTTTCATCTTCTCTCTGGATCTCTGCTCCCTTCGAATTGTTCCAGATGCACAACACACAATAGCAACATCTACTCTCCTCTCTCGATCTGCAGCACTAAATCTCTTTCTTTTTTCCTTCTCTCAATTCCCTGCCTGTTGTGACAGAGCAGCACTAGCATCCTCTTCTCCTCCCGACCTCTCACAGATTCTACAGCAGCACACACCTGCAACCCTCATCTTCCCCTTTCGATTTGCTACCTCTGCATACCACAACAGTAGCGCCACCAATTCGGTCTCTTTCTCCTCTCTGCGCCTGCCATCTGTAGCATGCGTTCACTTCACCTTCTCCCTCGACTTGCAACCTTGCATAAGCGCTTCATAATCAAGAAATTCCCGTCTCGTCTCTCCAGTGGCACCGCCAGCACCACCCATCCTCTTTCGATTTCTCTATCTGTTTGGTGTCTGACATCATCTTCATCTTCCTCGAACTCACCATCACCACCGACTTGTTGAAGGCACTTCTTTTTGCAGATTCTAAGACTAGCCCCTCTCGGCGAACGCACCAAATGACTTTAGCCTTCCAAGCACACAAAATTACAGCAGATCCGGGCTTAAGCATGCAAAATATACGCATTGGGGTGCCCCATAGCCATGAAAGCTGCAAGAAACACTCAAGATACACTCAAGAATGGCACACACACTCTCTCTCTCTCTCTAAGAAACCATAGCCTTACACACACAAAGAAACCCTAAACCTAGGTTATATTAGGGCACACATAAGATAGGCATGAAATCATCCTCTTCTTCATCCTCACCTTCTCCCTCCATAGCTAGAAAGAATTAGCACACAGAGAAGCAAGAACCAAGAAAGAGAGTTTGTGCCAAATTCAAGAGAGTTGAAAAGAAGTCGTGCATCATGGGTTGATAAAGGAAAAGTTGGTTGCAACTTCCCACACCTCCCAAGATCACACGTCCTCCCTCTTTCCTCTTTTCTTTATTCAAATTTAAAAAACATTACATACTTTTAGACCTTAGGTTATGGCTTCAAATGTGTACAAGGACTATGGCTTGACTTATCAACACAAGAGAGAGTTTATATGCTTTGGCTTGTGATATGCGAACCCGCTAAATTGCCAAGCATTTACAAAGTTGGACATGCGTACAAATTATATGGCAACAAGTGTATGTCTAGGCTTGGATACAAAATAAACATGGGATAACATCATTCTTATTTGGGAAAAGCTGCATCTTCTTAGCCTATTTGATGTCAAAATTGGAGGCTATCAGTATGGTTGAAAAATGGTGCGCTTCTAGTATGGTGGGCGAGGGCCGATGAAGCGGTCCCTGAGTGAAGTGCCGTGACACCTAAGGAGGATCCTAGAGGGTTATGACTAGGAGATGCATGGGCTCTCAGTGCCTATGACTCGCAAAAGATTCGTATAATGGACGAAATGATTATTGTAATCTGTTACTAGATCTCGTTGCTGACCATTTGGTCTCAACGGAGAGTCCAGAGTGATACTATTTTTTGAGAAACAAGGGACTGGATGGATTATTTTATATGTTACAGTTTTAAAGATGAGTGTGTGCGTATCTATATTTGAAAGCAAAAGTTAAGAAAGGCATTCAATTATGGGTGGGTGAGTAATTATCTGGTTCTATCGATTCCAGTGGTTGCGTGGTGGCTAACTCATGGGCGAGATGGGGTTAGGCTAGAATCAGTGGAGTTTTAATAATTAAATTAAAATAATAAGAATACGCTTAGAATTCGAGTAGTAAAAAAAACCTGAAGAATTTCTCAAATAAGTAGATCAATGGGCTGTGCTGACTTCGGTTAGGAAAAAAAGCATTGATTTTCTCAAATGATTAGATCAACAGCTATGCCTGATTTCGGTTAGGAAAAAAGCATTGATTTCTTCAAACTAAGTCAGTGATAGTTTTCCTTCTATGTGGTTTAATCAGGTGAAGGATAGTTTAGTCTCTTGACCTCGTTAGAAAATTCGTTAAGAAAATAAAAAAGGTGGAATCGCCCCCGTTTTCTGGGCAAGGGAAATTTTCTCGATTTTGGTTTTGAAATGACCACCAGATTAGTCTCGTGTTTGACTTTTTTTATTTCCACTTGCCTTTCTGGGAAAATGCCCATATCTCCCAAATTTATAATTCAAAGAATATTTTCCCCAAACAAGGAAATTCGAATTTCCCACTAGACTGCAAAAAAAAACCATGAACCACCCAGTTCACACTATGAACCATACATGTTTCATGTCATGAAACAACCCTCACAAAAAAAAAATAGATGTTTCATGCGTTAAGGTCGCATGCCTAAAGTGGTTCACGCCTTAAGCATTTCACGCCCAAAAATAAATAAATCCGTGAACCACCCAGTTCACGTCGTGAAACAGCCCTCGTGAAAAAAATTTATGTTTCACGCGTTAAGGGTCTCACACCTTCAGCAGTTCACGCCTTTTAAAAAAATCAAATCAAATTTAATAAAATCTGTGAAGTCCACTTCACGTTGTGAGCCGCACCCTCCTGGTTCATGTCGTGAAAAGGGGTCCGTTTTGGCAAAAGAAAAAAGAAAAGAAAAAAGAGCAGCCCTGTTTGGAGGCTCATATCTCCTAGACCATGTACCCCTAATGAATGTTCTTTATTGCTCATCAGAAAGCAGGCCTCAATCTCTTTGAAATTGGTCTTGAGTGTCCGGGGGAAAATCCATCATTTTGGCTTCCAACTAACAGCCTCAAAATTCGAGCTAGAAATCAAGGTTAAAAAATGGCCCTTAAAGCATTAAAAATCACCCAAAACAGCCCAAAAACAATTGCAAACTATATTCAAACAACAAAATCATGAAAAAATCAGAGAGACAAAGTTGTAGTATTCCAAAAATACTACAACTCTCTCATACAAAGTTTTTCCAAATTCCTTTTAAAACACATTAAAAAATGGGTTGCAAAATAGGAAAATTCTTTTTGGATTTTTTAAAATCTTGAGATAGTGATGGAAAATAGGTTTTGAGACCTCCTCTTCCATCTGGGATGCTACTGGCATGCACTTTTTGCAGAAAATTATCTCAAAGGTCATTCACGTGCGTGTAGCGCCTAAGCTAATTAGAGCAAACGGACACTCGTTTGACCCAATGAAGGGTACGCTATGCCTCTTGAGGCTGTAAAAACGGGCTATAAGAAAACCTAAAAAGTAAATAAATAAATATATATATATAAAAAACATGTGCGTGCTTGCTCATTAAGGAGCTATTGAACAACGTCAAGATATGAAACAATAGAGGAATTACATGGGATCACACCCAGACAATGTGGCTGATATCTTCGAGCCATTGAGATCCATGCCCCAAATGGATCTCCCAATACCATTTGTCATGCCTACAACAAGCGTGTCATCAGGTTTTACACCCCTTGTCTCACATCAACCCCTCCAGAATTTGGCCCCTTGCCTAGCACTATCACAAGTCCAAAGCCTTTAGACATGCTAGGTACCAACCCTTTGCAACCCTACATATGTACACCTTGGACATATTGACTAATCTAGGAAGGGGGATTTCCCAAGGACTAAGTGAGTCCCTACCCACATTAGCACTCACAGATTAAAAGGTCAATGTAACTTGATCGAGTTACGATTCTAATAAAATTTTACCAAGTGACATTCAAGGCTTGAGGTGTAACTCGACTGAGTTACATTACTATCTTCCTACCACCTTTTGGACATTGTCGATGACCATGTAACTCAATCGAGTTACATGGTGGACATACACATAGGCAGCACGTAATTCGATCGAGTTACATGAGGACATCCACATAGGACACCATAATCATCCACATAACTCAATTGATTAATATGTGATAGACATCCAAGTACGCACCACACAACTCAGTCAAGTTACATGGTGGAAATAGTCATCATAACTTGATCGGTTTATGCAATGGACATCCACGCAAGAACCATGTAACTCAATCGAGTTACGTAGTGTGAAAATACACATAGGTACCACATAACGCGATCAAGTTACAAGATGAAAATCCACATAGGATTCCATAGTCATCCATGTAACTTAATCGAGTTACACAATTGACATCCACATAGGCACCAATAACTCGGTTGAGTTACAGGGTGGAGATAGTCATCATAACTTGAGTTACATGGTGGGGATAGTCATCATAACTTGGTTGAGTTACTCGGTTGAGTTACATGGTGGAGATAGTCATCATAACTCAAGTTACATGGTGGGGATAGTCATCATAACTCGAGTAAGCTGCATAGTGGACATCCATGCAAGCACCACGTAACCTCCATCAAGCTACATGGTTGACATCCAAACCACGTAACTTGACAAAGTTATGTGGTGCCTATGTGGATGTCCATCGTGTAATTTAATCGAGATATGTAGATAACTATGGCATCCTACGTGGATGTCTATCCACCATGTAACTTGATCAAGTTACATGGTGCCTAATGTACACCGTGTAACTCAATCGAGATCCACCATGTAACTTGATCAAGTTACATGGTGCCTAATGTACACCGTGTAACTCAATCGAGTTACCCACTCAATGCATGGCATGTATGCACATCATGCATACACCCAAAAATTGTTGACATAGAGATGCATATTTTAAAAAAGAGCGTTTTTCCATGTAACTGGACCAAATTACATGGAAACCCTATGTATGATGAACACGTCTGTTTGTGCATGGAATGAATTAAAAAAAGACATGCATTTTCCATGTAACTCAATCAAGGCCTATGTCTCACATTATCCAATTGTGTTTTTTTTTTGGGTTTTTTCACGTAACTTGATCGAGTTATACGGAGAGACAAATGATGATGGACACATGTCCATTGAGGACCCAAAGTTTTTTGGGTAATTTTCATGTAAACTTTATCCAATTATATGGATAGCCAATTGTCTTGACGTCCTAAAAATCCCTAATCCTAACTTGGTTGAGCTATAAAAAGCCACTTTTTTTAACCCTCACTCTCACTATTCACTCTTAGAGTTCCCTCTCTTTCTAATCTCCATTAGCATATCACCTAATCATTCAACTTATCTCCATTAGGAATCTCCTAATCTCCATTAGACCACTTGATCACTTTCACACTTAGATTAGGGTTTTCATTTAGGTAGCATGGCATCCTCCTTAGCATGTACTCACATGAGAGGACCTCATAGCCATGATTCACCACTTAGATTAGGGTTTTCATTTAGGTAGCATGGCATCCTCCTTAGCATGGACTCATACGAGAGGACCTCATAGCCATGATTCACTGCCATCTCGATGAGCTATTAACAGACTTTATGAGTGTGGGTGACACACCATCTACCTTGCACATCGTGGTGGACCTAGATGTTGGAATTAGGGTTGCAGGAAAGCACACAAAGCTTGGAGAAGAAGAAGCAAGAATGCACACAACACAAAGTGTATTAGATTGTGTCAATGTACAAAAGATAAGCTAGCCCTAGAAGGATGGGCGTATATACAAGCTGAGGGAAAAAACCTCCTAAAGAGGGAAAAAAGTGCCCCGACGGTCCTAAGTGTGTTCACACACATCACTGCCTATGTATATGATGGCAACAAATCCCCCCTGGGAGTGATGGTGTGAACGAGAGCTGGCACTCATGTATAGGGGAGTGCCATGCCCGAAGTAGATCAGTCCACAAAGGGGAGCAAGGCCAAAGCTTTGCGGAAAGCTTCCAACTTCTCACGAGGAAGCGCCTTTGTGAAAAGATCGGCGAGGTTGTCCTGTGTTGGCACATAGGCCAAGCTGATCTCTCCTGCTGAGAGTCTCTCCCTGACATAGTGATAATGCACCTCAATGTGCTTTGTGCGAGCATGAAAAACTGGGTTTCTCGCAACTGCCAATGCGCTCTGACTGTCAGTGAAGATAGAGGTGGCAGACTCCTGTCCAACACCCAAGTCAGCCACCATAAGCCGTCTGAGCCACACACACTCAACTATAGCTGTGAAAGCTGCCCTGTACTCAGCTTCACAACTAGAAGTGGCCACAGTAGGTTGCTTCTTGCTCAACCAAGATATGCATGAGCTATCGAGCATAAAACAAAAACCACTTGTGGACACTCTTGTGTCATAGCAACCAGCCCAATCTGAGTCCGAAAAAGCATGTAAATCTGGCGGCGGCAACGATCCCCCCTTGGGATAAAATAACCCAAGATGTATGGTGCCACTCAAGTAGCGAAAGATGCGTTTAATTGCCTTCCAATGCTGAGACCCTGGGCTATGCATAAACCTGCTCACCTGTGAGACTGCAAACTGAATGTCCGGCCTCGTAATGCATACATAAATGATAGAGTGTGACATCAAAGTGATCTCCAGCATCATGAAGACTCAACTTCAAACCTGTCTCCATTGGAGTAGCAATAGGCTTGCAGTCTTCAAGGCCAAATCTCTGCAAACAACAATGTCTCAATATACTTTGTCTGACACAAAGCAATACCTCCATCACACTGCTTAAATTGTATCCCCAAATAATGATGCAAATGCCCCAAATCTGACATCTCAAAAGAGGCATTCAAGTCAGCCTTAAAATCAGCAATATGACTCTCATTTGGTCCTGTGAGCAGCATGTCATCGACATAGAGAGCAATGATTAGATGTACATCATCCACACGTTTAACATACAAAGTGCTTTCTGTTGGACTATTCTGAAAACCATGTGTAGTCAAATATGCATGTATCTTTTCATACCAAGCTCGTGGAGCTTGCTTTAAACCATATAAAGCCTTTTTCAACCTGCACACTTTGTTTTCCTGCCCTCTTTGAACAAACATACACCTCCTTATGCAAATCTCCATTCAAGAATGTAGTCTTTATGTCCAACTGATGTACATTCCAACCATTATGAGCTGCCAATGCACAAATGCTACGAATGGTAGTCATACGACAAGTGGGAGCAAAGGTCTCATCAAAATCAATGCCCTTTTCTTGAGCATAACCCTTTGCAACAAGTCTAGCCTTATAGCGATCAACACTGCCATCTGGCTTTTGTTTCAACTTAAAAACCCACTTACATCCAATGGCCTTTTTACCAATAGGCAAATCACACAAAGACCATGTACCATTCTTCATTATAGCATCATATTCACTTTGCATTGCAGCCAACCAATTTTCTGAATTTTGTGCCTCATCAAATGAAAGAGGTTCTTCCTCTTCACACATACTAGACACAGCCAAAGCATAACAATCTGATGTATAAGAGGCATGCTGAAAACCTGAACGAGTACGACTAGTCATAGGTGCATCAATCTTACTATCACGCAAGGTTTGCACCAGCCATTTTGGCATACCTCTAGCCTGCTCATTTTCAGCCCTATCCTCATGAATTACATCCTGTAAATCTGCATCAGAAATAGGCTGATCTATGATGTCGTTTGAAATCTGCATAGGCTGAATATTTGCCTCATTAGGACTTACATTCGAATTCCCACTTGTAAAGAGAGGCAACAACATATCAAATACATCCCGTGAGCTCACACCTGTCTCTTTGGTACATGATAACAAAGGTTGCACAGCATCTTCCACAAAAACAACATCTCGACTAATCAAGATACGCTTTGACTGTGGATGATACAATCTGTCACCCTTGCTCTCAGCACTGTAACCAACAAAAATGCATTTGACAGCCTTATCATCCAATTTTCTGCGTTGTTGCACAGGCACTAAAGCATAGGCCAAGCAACCAAAGACACAAAAGTGACCAATAGAAGGCTTCCTGCCATGCCAAGCTTCGTATGGAGTAATAGACTGCAAGGCCTTAGTGGGACACCTGTTGAGTACATATGCAGCACACATGACAGCCTCAAGCCAAAACACATGTGGCAAAGCTTGGCTCTTGACCATACATCGTGCCATCTCCATAAGTGACCTGTTTTTCCTCTCAGCAACACCATTTTGCTGAGGGGTATACGGCACTATACATTGGTGTTTTATCCCACGACTAGCCAGAAATGCATCAAACTCTTTAGACAAGTTCTCCCCCCCTCGATCAGAACGGAGGGTGCCCACAGTACAATTGGATACATTTTCAACCATAAGAAAAAACTGTTTGAAGCACAAAAACACTTCGGACTTTGCCTTCAGTGGATATACCCATGCATGCCTCGAGTAATCATCAATGAAAGTCACGAAATACAAGTGTTTACCAAATGACGGAGTTTGCATAGGCCCACATACATCACTATGTACAAGTTGCAATTTGCGAGTGGCCCGCACAGAACCATCCTTTGGAAATGCAGAACGCTGCATTTTGCCCAAAATACAGCCTTCACAAACATGTTTCAATGGTGCCTCAAGAGGGGGCAATGAAGCAACCATATCAAATTTTTGCAAACGCAGCAAACTAGCAAAGTTCAGATGACCAAAACGAGCATGCCATAGTTTTGCATTTGAAACTGCCTTTTCATCAAAAACTACATTTGCTGAATCTTCCACACACTTGTCATAAGAATTGAGCCTATATAGCCCATGAAACAAGGTGCCAGATGCAATAATCGTATCACCAAAAGTCAAATCATGAACAGTACATCTGTCATCCACAAATTTGACTACAAATCCAAGTCTAGCAAGCGCAGAGACAGACAATAGATTCTTCTTTATCCCTGGCACATACAAAGCATCTGAAAGTGTGAAAGCGCTGCCATTTGCAGCAGTAAGCATAATTTTACCAATGCCCTTCACTGGGTAAGAAGCATTATTGGCACATGTGACAGTATTCCCATTAGGGACAGCCTCAAGACAAGTGAACATATCACGATGCGAGGTAATGTGCTTTGTAGCACCACTGTCAAAATACAATACATGAGAGTCAACAGAAACTGCCAAACATGCATCATGTACAGATGGGTCATACTGGCAATACACGCTAAACGTCCATTCTGTATCCTGCACAACATTTGCAGAATCTGCATTTGTAGAAGCATCCGCTATTGTGGCTGCATTTGACTCTTTCTTCTTTGCCTCTTTAGCCTTTAGCTTAGGGCAATTCTTAATGACATGATCATTTGCCTTACAATAGTTGCACCTGGTCTTTTTCTTGCCTTTATCAAGAGCCTTCTCAGACTTATTGTTGCTACCTGTGGAAGGAGAAGAAGTTGCAGACCTACTAATAGGAGAAGAAACAGTGGAAGGGGTTGCCTTACCACTTCTTCTCTGCTGTTGGGCAGCAAATAAATGCTTGATCAACTGCATGCTGCCTGGCCCTGTTTTGCCTGGACTGCGCTTCTTGCAAGAGCTTGTTGACTAGAGTATCATACTTGACAGCATCAGGTCTGCCCTCATTAAGAAGTCTCCACGTGGAAGCAAAAGTCTGATATGTCTTAGGTAAAGCATCAAGAACAGTCTGCACAAGAGAATGATTAGGAATAATCTCACCTACAGAAATCAACTGCTCTTTGAGATCTTTAATCTCAGCAAGAAAAACATTCCTGTCATCATCTTCTTGCATAATCTTCAATTCTAGCTCTTTACGCAGGTAAGCGATTTTTGCCTCGTTACGACCTGCATACAAACCAGCTAGAATATCCCAAGCATGTTTTGCTGTTTTAGCTGAACGAATATGTGGGGTGATGTTACGTTTGACAGAAAGTGCAATCAAGGCATGAGCCTGCGCATCTTTACCATCCCAACGAGCTTGTTCAGCAGTGGGTAAAACAGCAGCAACAGTAGAGCTGCTAGAACCTGCAACATCCTCAACAGATCCTACATCCACAGAACCTGGACATACATCCGTACCCTGCACAATGTTCCACACTCCTTTTGCAACCAAAACATGCTACATCATGTATGCCCAAAGTGGGTAGTTGCTGTCTCCATCCAGTTTGTCTTCAGCAGCACAGACAACATGCGAAATACATCATTGCTGTTATCAGCCATGGCCACTGACTGAAACTGATGCAAAAGCTACCTGTAATGAAGCAAAGACTGAACAGAAAACAACTCGTGCTATGTAGCACGGTCCACAATAGAGTACGTATGCCTGTTTTGCAGAAAACTGCACTGTCGAAATTTCTGCAGAAAACGACGAAAACACCTGTGCAGAACTTGAAATGCAAAAACGGAGCCCAAAACGACCTCAGATGCAAATTCTGAGAACGCAAAGCCCTACGGGCCTATTTGCAGGGTATAGGGACCTGCAAGCGCTCGTGAAAACTCACCTCAATCAGAGAACGTGAGTCAGAGGTGCTAGCGGTGTAGCCCTGGGAGCCGCCGATGCCTGCTCTGATACCAATTGTTGGAATTAGGGTTGCAGGAAAGCACACAAAGCTTGGAGAAGAAGAAGCAAGAATGCACACAACACAAAGTGTATTAGATTGTGTCAATGTACAAAAGATAAGTTAGCCCTAGAAGGATGGGCGTATATACAAGCCGGGGGAAAAAACCTCCTAAAGAGGGAAAAAGTGCCCCGACGGTCCTAAGTGTGTTCACACACATCACTGCCTATGTATATGGCAACACTAGAGTTGATGATAGCTTCCTTATGCAGCCTTGGTAGCATCGCATTTGTAGATGCATGGCTAGAGACATAACATATGATAAGCGTTTCATGCAGCGTGACTTACATGTAAGGTGGATAAGATCCATGGCATTTTTGGATCTATTTAGAGATGGCTAGGGAGGCCATCCTCCTATGGTTGGGAAATTGCTTCTTATTTCTCCATGACATTTCTCGACCTATTTAGAGATGGTTAGGGAGGCCATCCTCCTACGGTTGGGAAATTGCTTCTTATTTTTAGCATGGACTCATGTGAGTTGATTGGAATAATGTGAGTCCAATGGTGGAGGATCTCATAGCTGTGATTCACCACCCACCATGAGCTATGGATGGTTTGTGTGAGTGCAGGTGCACACCATCTACCTTGTACATCATGGTAGATCTAGAGGTGATGATGATAGTTTGAGTATGTACCCTAGGTATCATAATGTCTATAGATGAGGGGCTAGAGATGTCACACACTACTCTAGCGTTTCATGTAGCTTGACTTATTGCAAAGTGGACAAGCTCCATGGCATTAGGTATGTTGTTCTAGACCTATTTAGAGATGGATAGGGAGGCCATCCTCCTACACATTTGGGAAACAACTTCTTATTTCTAGGTGCACCCACCTAGCTATAGCGGCACATATCTATAGCAAACATGTAGCTGCTTATGGGAGGATGTTTCACCATAGCTATATTCCCTTATACTTTTCAAAGAAGCTATATATAGAGGTTTATATTGGGATTATAGGTGGACTACACTATCACCTGTCCTAGTGGTGATGTGGGCAGTGATCATTTGGGTAAGCAAGATAGGCTACCACCCCGCTTGGTCCTTCGAGTTGTTAAGGCAAACCTGACCTTTGCGCCACTTTTTAGTGTTAAGTGAGAAGAATATGGGGGGGGGAGAGGATGACCTTGATTTCCTTGTTTGCAAACACACACATACACACAAGAGTAGCCAAGCACACAAGGAAAGATGGTGGATGGATAAATTTTCTTCTATTCTCTTCTCTTCTCTACAACCACTAACACAAAGAGATAAGAGTATATACTATATGGAAAAGTAACCTCCTACTATAACTTACAAAGATCAGTCCATAGTGTGAGCTTGACTCTATGAGCTGGCTCTATAACTATGTCATAATTCTAGTACACCAAAGTGGCTATCACATAGCTTGTAAGCCATCAGTAGTATATTACCCATAATCTCACCAACGCAACCAATGGCATGAGTGTGGAAGCTATCACCTAGGTGTGTTATCAATGTCTACAACACTAGTTGCACTTGATATCTCAACACTCCATGTCGAGTTCAAGTCGACACACTGCAATAGTCTAATTAAGCTCTTAATCTTGGAGAGCTTCTCTATACACAATGCCTTCATGAGGATGTCAACCAAGTGATCCTGAATGTATTGACATATACCAAATCCACATTACCTACTACTAGGACCTCTCCCTCACAAAATGATAATGAACATCAATATTATTTGTCCTAGCATGACAGACCGGGTTACTGTGGCTCCTCATGTTATCATAATAAATGGCAACGGCCCTATCTAGGCTTAGCCATATCACCAAGTAGCTTCTAAAACATAGGTACCTAATAAGCTGCCATAGCAACACCCCTGTACTCTACCTCTATACTCAAGAAGGTAAATTCCAACTATTTCTTGCTGTTCCAACTCATAACAACACTCCAAAAAATAAAAAAAAGCACAAAGCCATTGGTAGAACTCCTATCTAAGACATTACCATCCCAGTAAACATTTGTGTACCCATATAGTTATATGTCTCTACCAGCCTCATAGAAAAGTCCATAATCACAATAGTCATTAGGGGAAATTTGGACCCTCAAATGGGCCTCTTAAGGCCCCCTCTCTCTCTCTCTCCCGCGAATCAAGGAAAAGGGCCAAAATTAATGTTTTAATATTGGCATTCTCTCTCCTCTTTGGATATTCCTTAACAGGTCTTTATAAAGATTTACCTATTACTTTATTCAAATATTTGTTTTCACCTATAAATCTGTTCAAAATCCCATGTAAGACCTCCATCTTTTACATTTACTTACTGTGATGAAATCCGTGAGCTTTGCACTCATTCTTTCATTCATTCAATGAGTCCCCTCCGCCTTACACGATGATCCGCCTCGTCAATCATTTGTTTGATTCTTTTACATACTACGTACCATGGGGGTGCCATTTTCTACTATACTCCTCCATGGATCCATCATACTCAGAGTTTCATGGCAATCCTCTTTGAGAAGCGGGGGCAAGGAGCTCAAACCATGTAATAAAAAATGATTAAAGTGTTTCATTTTTGTTTCGACGAGAAACTCTTTATTTATGTCTTGTAGACCCAACAAGAATGTATCTTCTACTAATTATTGAGGTTATATTTTGTGGACGTTTCTCTTTGATTTCTATAGAATTCTAGAATAAGTGAAAATAAGAGGCACATACATCTAACTTTGGATGAAGATTACACACCTCTACACACAAGAGAAAGAATTCCAACCCCCTTGAGCTAGAGATGTAGAGAGCAGAAGGAAAAAAACATCTTGATTTGTGGGTCCAAGGGTCAATTTACCCACCTAATCCCAGGTCCCAACAGCCAATTTACCCACCTAATCCCAGGTCCCAACAGCCACCCAACTTTTTTGGGTTAACTTCATTGGTTAAGTATGTTTGTGAGAGCAATGCAGGATTGCTTGGCTACACAAAGAGGCTTGCAAATCAACATCAGAGTGCTTATTGGTTTGCACATAGATTTTTAATGATCCAGGAGAAAAATATCTTACGGTTAAGTGCTATGTTTCAGAACAAGGATAATGACTATAAAGCTTTGGCAAATGTGGTTTATATACTCAACAGGTTTAGAATGTAGAACTTTCGAAGAAGGTGCAAGAAGAAGAGGTCAAAATCAAAAGGCTATCCCAATGACATTAGAGAGGACAATGAAATATGGAACAATGAAAGCTTTGGAAGCACGTGAATGAAGGAGGCCTAGGAAACCTCTCATTGAATTATGCAAAATAGGAGGGCAATATAGACGATGTGTTTATGCAAAGAACCAAAGGATGAAATAAATCCAAGAAAGTGGGGAGATGATGTAATAGCAAAAATCTTCACAAAAGATACGTAAGTTCTATACTCTCTCATTCTAAGCACCAAACAGTGTGGCTGATGAAATTATAGAAGGAAAATTACAAGATGTTAGGAAATAAATCACATCATGTGAAGCACAGGGCATGTGTGACAAAATTGGCATCAACAATGAATCATATGAAATGATATACAAGAAACTTGATTCAAGCTTTAGTACCGTGTTAAAGAAAAAAAAGGTAGTGCCCTTGCCAAACCCCTACGAGGTAAAAAAGGCAAGAAAGGTCATGAATGAAAATGTTCTTCATTTGATTTTGGCGAGTGTCTAGACATCTTTGTCGCTCACAAGTATTCAAAGAAGGTGCAAAGGAAGTGCCATTCGACTTGCACTCGTCGAATAACGACTTTGTGTTGGATATTTGCAAATTGCATGAGGCAATGGGTGAAATTTTATAGCATGCCAATTACTAAATGCGGAGGCAAGTTGAAGTTTTTCCTAAAGCTTAATGAGAGTGAAATTGTCAAAGGGCAAAAGATTGAGAGAGTAAAAGCTTGATACATTGATGAATAGAGCCTTGGATCCAACCATAAAACCTGATCATCTAGATTATATCATTCTGTAGAGTGAAAATGAAATCTAGTGGCTTGTTGAATTTGAGGTTCTCGAGGAGAACCATGAAATCCTAAAGGCCTTCAACTTAATAGATATTACAAATGTTGTGTGCAGGGGAAGTTATACACGTGGAAGGTTTTGATTGAAAGGATGCAGGGGAGAAGACAGCTTAAGCTCTTGCAAAAGCACACACACACTCACAAAACCCTAAAAGAGAACACACAAGGTGAGAGGCTGAAATTCTTCTTCTTCACACAACACTCCAACACACCATATACAAAGATAAGAGTACACCCTATATGAAAAGGTACTCAACCAAATACATACTAGGGTTCTCTATAGTGTGAACCCAACTAAATGAGTTGGCGCTATATAACTATGCCAGTCTCTAGAATGGCTGTCACATAGCCTGTCATCCCACTGGCCGCATATCACCCATGATCTCACCAACCATGCCAGTGGTGTAAGTGTGGGGCCTATCCCCCAGGCGGGTCATCAGTGTCCACCGCCTCACTAGATGAGCTCGATATCTCAACACTCCCCCTCAAGCTCAACTCCATCTCATGTACACCAAGCAAAGCCCTAAATCTGTGGAGCTTCTGTACCCAATGCTTTGGTGAAGATGTCAATGACCTGATCCTATGTGCTAACATAAACAAGGTCAACGTCTCCTGCCAAAACCTTCTCTCTAACAAAATGGTAGTGGACCTCTATATGCTTCGTGCGAGCATGAAAAATTGGGTTCCTAGCCAACTGTATATACTGCTAATGTTGTCACAAAAATTGACAACTTGTCTATCCACTCATAGACCCAAATCTTCAAAGTAGCTTTCTCAACGAAGCTACCTCACATGCTGCCATAGCAGCACCTCTGTACTCAGCCTCTGTACTAGATAGAGCAATCGTAGGCTGCTTCTTGCTGCTCCAAGTCACAGCAGCTCCCCAAAGAAAACATGAAGCCACTAGTAGATCTTCTATCTAAGATACTACTAGCCCAATCAGCATCTATGTACCCATGTACACATATCTCTGTCCCAGTTTCATAAAATAGTCCACAATGCAAAGTAGACCTCACATACTGCAGTATGCATCTCAATGCATCCAAATGCGGCTTCCGAGGAACCTACATAGACTGACTCACCAACCCAACAGCATAGCTCAAATCTGGCCTGGTGATTGTCATGTAGATCAAGCTTCCTACTATGCGCCTATACATAGTAGGATCCTCCAAAATCTCTCCTGAATCTGCACTCAACTTGCCATTCTAATCCAATGGCACTGAGATAGGCTTACAACCTATCATACCACCATACTTGGACAACATGTCCAAGCCATAATGTCTCTATAGTAATCCAATACCATGTGGTGACCTAATCACCTCAATGCCCAAGAAATATATGAGCTCCCCCAGATCCTTCATCTCAAACTTTTGTCTAAGCAAGATCTTTACATCAAAGATCTCTGCATCATGGTCCTCCCGTACTGATCAGGTCATCTACATAGATGACAACAAGCACAACCCCTCTATCACTGTGTCTCACATACATCGAGAAATCTGCATTGGCTACATGAAAGCCAATAGTGACAAGATATTCAAAAATCTTGTCAGACCATGCTCTTGGTGCTTGTTTTAAGCCATACAAGGCTTTCTTCAACCTGCAAACATGCTCGGGGTGACTCACATCCTCATAACCAGGTGGCTGCAACATATACACCTCTTCTTGCAAATCCCCATGCAAGAATGCATTCTTTACATCCATCTGATGTAAAGACCATTGCTTTGACATAGCCACTGCTATCACAACTCTCACTGTTGCCATCTTGGCAACTGGGCTGAAAGATTCCTCATAATCAATGCCATATGTCTGCACATATCCTTACCAATCTAGCCTTGTACCTGCTTATGCTTCCATCATTGTTATGTTTTACTTTGTACACCCACTTGCATCCAATGGATTTCTTGCCTTCAGGCAATTGCACTAGATCCCAAGTCTCATTTCCATATAGTGCATCCATCTCCTCATCCATAGCTTTCTCCCAACACACATTTCCAACAGCCTCATCAATGCATGTGGGCTCTATAACTGTACAACTTTTGCCATGTATGCATAGTGAAGTGCCACATAACCATCATAGGTAAACGTCTGCACAAGATTCTTCACTCTCTAGATCTTCGCAGCCTTGCATTCATGGCTTCCATAGCCTTCGTTGCACCAGGTGTTCTCATAGCTGGTATTCCAAGATCCTCATCAAGGCTCATCTCTGAGCCACTAGACTCTCCATCAACATGAGAATGCCCTGCAGAAATGTCAAGCATACTAAGGGGCTCAATCACTTTCTCTTTGCCTTTATGAGATGTACTAATCACATTTGTAGGGCTGGTATTATGACGCAGTCTACCACTCCATGGTCTATCAACTGAACCACTAGATGAGAACTCTCCTGGTCCACTCTCAAAGACTGTGATTGCTGACTTGCATTCTGTGCAACCACATTTCCACTCACATCAGCTCAAACAGCTTCTTTTCTAGCAGCATACCAGCAAGTGCTCATCTCATCAAAAACAACATCCCTGCTTACCCTCAACTCACGTGTAGCAGGATTATAACACCTGTATCTCTTTTGCTCAAGGGATTACCCAGTAAACACACATTTTTCAGCTTTTGGATCCAACTTAGTTCTCAGCTCATCTGGCACATGCACATATGCAATGCATCCAAAGACTTTCAGATGAGACAAATCAGGTTTTTTGCCCCAGTAAACCTCTCCTCTGGAGTTACGTCATGTATGGCTACAGTTGGAGTCCTGTTCATGATGTAAACTGCTGTAAAAATAGCTTCAGCCCAATAGCTATGTGGCATATTCTTCTCTCCCATCAATGCTTGCGCAATCTCAGCAATGTGCATGTTTTTCCGCTTAGCAACTCTATTTTGCTGCAGAGTGTATCTGCATGTAAACTGTCTCCGAATACCATTCTTCTTCAAAAATTCAGAGAACTCATTGGAGAAGTACTCTCCCCCTCCATCTGACCTTAGGCACTTTACATATTTCCCTATTTGCTTTTCAACCATAACTTTGAAATTCTGAAAATGAGTGAACACCTCACCCTTCTCCTTCATGACGTATACCCGCACTTTCCTTGTGTGGTCATCAATAAATGTCACATAATACCTGCAACCTCCCATAGACATGGTCTTCGTAGGACCTCATACATCTAAATGCACAACATCTAGTGCATTTCTTCTCACATTTCTGTCACGTGGAAATACATGCTTTGTTTGCTTTCCAAATTGGCATGCTTCACATATTTTCTGTATACCTTCAACTTTAAACTTTGGCAGTCCTGTCACAATTCCTTTAGTCTGCATAGACTTCATTCTCTGCACATTCACATGTCCAATTCTTTGATGCCAAATGTCTGTGTCTGCAACAATTTCTGAACCATTTGCAAACATCGGAGCACTCACTTTAGGCATGTTTACATTCAATGTAAACATTATGCCCACTCTGTTGCCTTTTGCAACCAACCTGCACTTGTCTTTAAAGTCTTCAATATAACAACCGTCAGGGTTAAACCGAACCTGCAAACCCTGCTCAATCATCTGGCCAACTGAAACCAGATTCTTTGTTATGTTTGGAACATGAAGTATATCTGTAAGGTACTTCACTTTGCCATCCTGCATAGACAATGGCACATCTCCAACATGGGCAATTGGATGAGTAGTGTCATCCCCTGTTTACAGAAAACCTGGTCTTTCAAGGTTTTTCATCTCCTTGAACCACTCCTCATGACTTGTCATGTGGTTCGAAGCACTTGAATCAATGTACCATACATCATCTTTATGTGTTGCTTCAACATTTTCAAACATGGCATTAACAACATGTTGTATAACAAATAACCTTTCATTATCCTCATTGTTTTTGCTCAAGGATGCATAGTTGTTTTGTTGTAATTTTCCATTTTGCATGTCAGACTGCTTCTTGTAACAATCTGCCTGCACATGTCCAGGCTTACCACAATAAAAGCATCCACGTGTATCATTATACTACCTTTGCCAATTTCCACGACCTCTTTGACTCCCCCTGCCTTTGAATTGGCCTCTTCCTCCCCCTGCGTGTTGTTGTGAATTCTGGGACTGTTGTTGCTGCTGTTACTGGCCATAATTCTGATTGCCTGTTCGGTCACCTCCTTGGCTGCGTCCACAGCCTCTCGTCCTCTTCCTGAACTTGTGTAAAAGGCCTGTTTGCTCTGAACTGTTTTTGTTTTGCGAAGACTGTTGGTCTTCACCCAAGCTCTTCTCTTCTATAATCAACATAGACAACACCAAATCTGTGAAATTGGGAATGTTTTCCCAAGTCTGAATAGACGTCTTGAACGCCTTGTATTGTGGCACAAGACCACGTAGACAGACTTCCACCTTATCATCATCATCTACTGAAATGCCAATAGATGCAAGAAGGGATTCCACAATACCCTTGATCTTTAATGTATAGTCATTCACAGACATACTCTTTTTCTCCACAGTATGAAGTTCATTCTTCAACTGTATCTTTTGTGCCTTGGTATTTGTTTCATAGAGTTTTACCAAGGTGTCCCATGCTTCCTTGGGGGACTTGGCATGATGTATGTGCCCAATCATGGTGTCCTGTATACTGATAGAGAGCCAATATATAACTTTTCTGCCTCCTTGGTTCCAATCCTTGAACTCTTTCACATCTGTAGCAGTTGGATTGATCTTCGGTATCTCTGGTGCCTCTTCATGCTTACCTTTTATGTAGTCCCAGTAACCCTTTCCCATCAGGAAATTTGTCAACCTAAACCTCCAAGCATGGAAGTTGTTCTTGTCAAGCTTCTCAACAATTATTTTGGTTTATGCCATCATTTGACATCTTGCCAGACACACAAATTTACCAAAAACAGCACTCTGGTTTGTCATGCACAAACTGCTGTATTTTCTGCACAACGGTACTGTACTACACTCAAATGTCACAAACCAGTGACATTTGAGTGTAGTACATAAACTGCTATATTTTTGTAGCGGTACTATACTACACTCAAATGTCACAACCAGCGGTACTGTACTACACTCAAATGTCACAACCAGTGACCTCAATGTGCATACATACACCCAATGGCAACTGTTGACCTCCTTGCAGTACACACAATGTCTGCACAACCAATCTATCTTCCTGCAGTTCTTAAAACAGAGTTCTACAGAGAATCAATGACTTACTCGCAATGCTTGAAATCGCCTGCTTCTGAAAAATGGAGGTCCTAATGCGCCCGAAACGTGTTTTCGGCTCAAAAAAATGATGTCCGATAGGATAGTATAGTTGCCCTATAGCTTAACTCTTGCGAAGAAAGCTCCTCAATCAGAGATTGTTTGCCGGTGCCTCCCGTAGAGCTCCCGACAAGGGTGTAGTCGCCAACACAAATAGGGAAGAGTAGATGAAGCTCTTACCCTCGTACCGCTTCCTGTGCTTCTCTTGCTTGCAGCTCAGCCCTTAGAATGAACCAGGCTCTGATACCATGAAAAGATACAGGGGAGAAGAGAGCTTGAGCTCTTGCAAGCACACACACACACACTCACAAAAGCCTAAAAGAGAACACACAAGGTGAGAGGCTGAAAATCTTCTTCTTCTTCACACAACACTCAACACACCATATACAAAGATAAGAGTACACCCTATATGAAAAGTTACTTAACCAAATACATACTAGGGTTCTCTATAGTGTGAACCCAGCTAAATGAGCTGGCGCTATAATTATGCCACAATCTCTAGAATGGCTGTCACACAGCATATCATCTCACTGGCCGCATATCACCCATGATCTCACCAACCATGCCAGTGGTGTAAGTGTGGGGCCTATCCCTCAGGCGGGTCATCAGTGTCCATCGCCTCACTAGATGAGATCGATATCTCAACATTGATCATACAATGTGGAGTGGCATCTTGGAGGTGACCTAAAGACTTTGATGTGTATGTTTAGTGTATCCAATTCATCAAATGTAGAGTTTCCTTGTTTGTATTACATGTGTTCAAAAGCCAAAGGTACAGATGGAAGATAGGTGTGGAACATGCTAGCATGCGAACTCGGTGCACAAACTTGAGATCAGTTTATAAGTCGAGGAGGAGCAATGGTGAGAGTAGACCCCTCCTGGGATGCTATTCTTGACATACTCTTAACAAGGGTGCATATTTGCACTTTGCATGCCTTTGTAAGGATTGGTATAAGAATACGTGAGCTTTACATATAAGATGCAACCTAATTCTGAAGCTCAAGAAGTGTGTAAGAAATTAGATGAAGTAGTATCCAACATCGGGTTGCATAGAGGCAAAGTTGAAATCAAGAAGGATGAGAAGAAGTCTAGAGCTAGTGGTAATGTGCCTTGTAAACCATGTTTTGGAGGGGCTAAGGCAAGGAAATTTATTTCAGATCCAAAGAATGCAGAAGGTAAATTTTTGGTTCAACAACCATAGAGACACGAGGCATGGAAGAAATTGCATATGGCTGTACCTTGATCTCAGTAAATGGAGGCAGGACATGTATTGCAAAGGCCAGTGTGTGGGTTGCATATTAGACAAATTAGCAATTCTTCATCATAATATGACCTTCACCCCACAAGACATCCAAGAATTTAGGGAGGTTGTGTAGGTTTTCTACAAGTCAATGGCACAAGCTTGGACTTCAAATAGCATTACACATTATATGCACATTTTGGAAGCTCATGGACCTCACTTTCCAAAGGAAGGAATTCTCACAATTTGTTCTAATCAGGGTATGGAGCAGTCACATTGGCAAGCACATTGTGGCTTTTAGAAGGCAACCTCTCATGGTGGTGGAGTCAGTGGTGCAAACCCTATGAGGCACTTATGACTATGGTAGTATAGAAAGATAGCAACTCAATACAATGAAAAGAAAGCCTCCTCCAACAGAACTCAAGCAGAGGAAAGTGAATCACACCATGAAAGAAAAGCTTGATTTAATAACTCATCTAGTAGAGAGAATCATGCAGTGTGGTTGGCAAACAAAAGTAAGAGATGTAAGCAAGTAGAAACCACGATGAAGGAGCATCGTGAATCAACCCATGTTAATAGCAAAAACATTGTCATATAATCAGCCACCATCAAATTAAATCTACAAAGTTCATTTTGCTTAATTTACAATGAATTTACACATACAATGTCAATATCCTACTCCCTCCATGTACCCCCCTAACTCACACCCCCTGACTCACGACAATGCAAGAAGCACGTGTCCCCTTGGTGCTCACATGCCCCCTCATGTTGTAGTGAGTCACACGCGCCCACATCATGATAAGTCAAGGATTAATATCCTAGTTACTTTGTTAAAATTAAAATTTTTAGTTCATTTTTCTTGATCTACAATGAATTTCAATGTACAATGTTAATATCCTACTCCCTCCACGTATCCCCTAACTCACACCCTCGACTCATGACAACACGAGGAGCACATGTCCCCTTTGTGCTCACATGTCTTCTCATATTATAGTGAGTCATGTATACATCATGATGAGTCAGGGATTAATCTCCTAGTTACTTTGTTAAAATTAAAATTTTTAGTTCACTTTTCTTGATCTACAAAGAATTTCAATATACAATGTCAATATCCTACTCCCTCCGTGTATGCCCTAACTCACACCCCGGACTCACAAAAATGCAAGGACCACATGTCCCCTTGGTGCACACGTGCCTCTTTGTGCTGTAGTCACACACACATCATGATGAGTTGGGGATTAATCTCCTAGTTACTTTGTTAAAATCAAAATTTTTAGTTCAATGTAAGCACAGAGATACGCAAAATTCTTAGTTCAATGTAAGCACAAAAATACGCAAAACAAAAGACATATTACATTGTATTTCAATCATTTCAACCAACAACATTTTTTTTGGGAACAATAGTTATATATATATAATTCCAAAAAAAACCTTACATTAAAACCCTATTACAAGCTCATATCCACAACCTCTACATGTCCATATTACAAACTCTACAGATTATCAGGATCAAATGGTAAAGGTGGAGGTGATGTAGTTGGGGATCGGGGTTGGGGTGGGGTGGGGTAGAGTTGAGGGTTCTATCATGTTGTTGATTAGGCTTTCAATTGTCTAAGCCCTAAACTCCTAGTTCATAGTCCTCTAGGGTTGGAACCTACATGAAATCAACAAGGCATAAGTTAAGTCTACATAAAAAGTATTAAAATGATGTAGGAATATTGTAACTTTGTAAGATTCCTCCCTCCAGCTTTTGAGGTGTAAAGGAGTAAGAACCTCCCCTTCTTTTCTTGAAATTATTCACCGCTCTGGAATAAAAGAAAGATCTTGTTTTACCCTGTTTTGACATGGAGAGAGAAAATGTCTAGAGAGAGGTAATCCAAATTTGAGATATTTTTGGATATAAAAATCCTCCTAGTGTCTAAAATGGTTTCCCCTAAAATAGAAATTCAAAAAGAACTTTCCAATGTGAATTTGGAATTAATGGAAAATGTGTATAAAGGACCTTAACCTAAGGGTCAAGATTTTGGAATTAATGGAAAATGTGTATAAAGGACCTTAACCTAAGGGTCAAGATTTTCAGAAATTTCTAGATTATGGTCCAATTAAGGTTCCTATGGACCAATTGGATTAATCCAAGTGTGGGGATGAGATAAATCCAAAGAATAATATAAAATACCCAAAAATGAGTAAATGCTCATATAGAGTTGACTGAGTGGTACAAGGTTTATTAGTTAAAAACTATGAAATATTACTAAAAAATAGAGATATTTAAGAATAATGATACATTTTTGACACCTTGATAAGGAGGGGGGGAGACTTCAAGGAGGTGCCTATTTTACACATGTGGTGGAGTTTTTATTAATTCAATAAAATTGTGATATTTTTATCTCTCTTGGATCAAACCAAATCAAAAGGGAGCCAAACTAGGTCAAATCTTGTCCAAATTCAGCCAAACTGAACCTGGAAAATTCTAGAACCCAGTTGGACTTGGTTAGAGGCCTCCCACCTATAAATAGATCCTTAGTCTGTTGTAAAAAGAATTTGTAAACTATACCATGCTAGTATTACATTAAAATAATGATATTTTCTATTATCCTTTTAAAATCCTCTACATTTTGGAGAGATTGGAGCTTCTCTCTCTCTTCAACCTTCCTTGGAGCTTTGCTCTCAACACACTAACCAATTGATTGGTTGGGGGCTTCTTCTAAGATAGAGAAGCAAGCAAAAACAAGAGGTAAAGTGTAATCTTATGGTTTTTCTCTCCTATTCTCAATGTTTTCACTTCTCAACCTCTCTCAAGCTTGAGAAGTTTCTACATTAAGTGTTTATAATGCAAATCAAGATTTTCTTAAGAGTTGTAATGAATAATTAATAAAAGTTTACATTTATGCTTAATTAGGATGCTTTTTATGTCTCTCTCCCCAAAAGAATGGTCATTCCTATGACCAATTCTCTTTTCAAATGATGCTTCTCATTAATAAATTCTCAATTCACAAATCAAACTCTAGGCTTGTGAAGCTAGAGTTTAAGAAAGTGGTTTTTATACTTTTATGCTTCTAAAATTATGATAATCTTATGATTTAAATCCATAAATTGGATTTAAGTTTAGAAGATAGTTATATTATCATAATTGTATTACTAAGTTTATTCTTTTCAAAAATATTAAAAATTATCAGTAATAGCAACAGAGCTATGGCAAAAATTTTAAGAAATTGATACATAATTCATTCTTACTCATATTGACACATAAGAATAATCTCCACTGTAGTATGCCTCCGCTCGTTGGCATGCACTCTCACCCTCCTCTTTCACCGACTGGGTCTAGCTTCACGAGCTTGACTATTGGGGTTTGCTTCCATGGAAGAATTGAGATGAGTGTTCCTTCCATGCACAAGTCCTTCAACAAAAACTTTCTCAACTATAACCTCATTGTTGCGATTTCATGTGGGAAATTTAGACTCTTCACTATATGTGAAGAAGACAGATCATGGTATGGTGGTGGAGCAGCAAGAAGCAACCCACAGTTGTTTTCTCTAGCACAGAGGTCGAGTATAGAGAATTAGCTATGGCTGCATGTGAGGTGGTATGGCTAAAAAAGCTATTTGGTGATTTGGGACAGCATCATGATGGAGCTACTATCATACACTCTGACAATATGAGCAATATACAATTATCTAAAAATCCGGTTTATCATGCGTGGACAAAACACATAGAGGGCCACTATCATTTCATTAGGGAGAAAGTGTTGGATGGACAGATAGATTTGACATATGTGAAGACTGAAGAGCAGGTTGTAGATATCTATACCAAACCACTTGTTGTATTGGTAAAAGAGAAGTTTGAGTGCTTTAGCGGATAGACTTGGAGTATCTGAGCAAGAAAGATACTTTTGAATGATACAATGAGTTTTTTTTGGCTCAGGAGCTCCTAGCTTAGATGTAACTTTTTTAAATATAGACTCTAAGGTAGTGAAAGATTTGGATGCCAGAAGTTTTTTATAGTAAAAGGCCATTGTCATCAATCAGTGAACATGTTTGGATAGTGACCAAACTTTGTAAGTATATACACGTGGACCCCACCCTCAATATTCCAATGTTTTGTCATCATCCA